>NW_018020647.1:560137-730099 GCF_002006095.1 Pseudomyrmex gracilis
AAAAAAAAAAAAAAAAAACAATTGCCACTTATTTTTTATTCGTCGAGAGAGAGTTTCGCTTCTATTTTCGCTCCGAGACAGTTTAATTCGTCTGAAAAAATTTCTTCCGTCGTGTGCGAGAAAGTTTAATTGAAAAAAATGAGGATCAGAATGGGAAGAAGAGAATTTTCGAAAGATCACAAGTTTCCTCGAACGCGCTTTCCGAGGGGAAAAAAAAAACAAGAGCGGGAAAGTTTCGAAATTTTTCGCTCACTTTCTGGGCATGGTCGCCGTGGTAAAGTCATTTTCTTTGTTGCGCAGCCGTCGACGGCTGTCGAGAGTCACGGATCGATCCGAGTACACGCGTGGTTCCGGTTCGCTCAAATATCCGCTGCTGCTTCCGTATCCGTATCTCCCTCCTGAAACAGAAAAAGTGTTTCTCATTTTTTTTTTTTTTTTTTTTTTTTTTTTGTGACACTTTTCCACTCAATTTTCCATTTCGCACTCTCGTTTAGTATCAGAAAAAATCTAATCAAATAAACTTTCAAATTACCAGTGCAAATCAGTTCGACGTGTACGATGTTAAGTTTCTACGATGTTACACTGAAAATACATTACACGCATAGGATATCATACATCTCGCGTTACATTATTCGAGAATAAATTGTCGAGCTCTCTGATTGATTATCTTAATCGAGATCAGAAGTGATCCCAATCAATAAATTAAAGTTCCTTCTTGTTTAGTTGTTGTAAAGTAAATAAAATTTTCCTCTCTTATTTTCTCTCGAGTTGATTTTTTTTTAGAAAAAGTCCGACTTGTCACCGAGACGAGACAGATCGAACGTCGAGAACTCGAGAAGTTCTTCCCACGAAGAATTGGCACCTTGGGAAAGTACATATATTTGATAAAAGAGAGAAAGCTCATTTTTCTGAGATTCTCAAATTGACGTGACGTCTTCTTCTTCTTCTTCTTCCTCGAGAGTTTGTTTTTTTTTAAAGATCAAAACACAAAAAAGTTAATTGGCTACGATTAATCTCTCGAGATCAACCACAAAATGTTAATCCAAATACGAAAACACATATAATATCGTCAGAGACGGTAACAAATGTTAATTGTTAGCGGGAACGGAGGAGGTCATAAAGCGACAATTGCGTTGCAAATTGTTTATTGTTTTTTCACACTTGACACTAACTAGTAGTAGTAAATAAGTATCTACAATAGCGAGATCGTTATTTTGCGTTTTGCTTTTTACACACAAACGGCGTCAAGACACAACGTATAAGTATCGAAGACTAATTTACTCTTAAAACTAGTTCTTAGCCTTCTCTCGCGTCATTCTCTGTAGCGCCTACATTTTTTTTTTTTTTTTTTACTACAATTACTATTTTGCTTTACCATGTTTATATTTTCTTTCGCAGCACTTTTTTACTTGACAGATATTAGTTGTGTAGTTAAGGTTATTAAATTTTACACGGCTTTAGTTACGCGACTATGCGTTACGCAGCCGACCCACGCACGGGCGTTAATATTAGTAGCGGTTTCGCAATTTTCACCGCGGTAGTCATGCGCGGAAGTTGCATATTCACCTCTCCTCTGTCTGTATTTTATGGTCACGTAGTCATCTGGAAGCAAAATTGTCGAATTACACGCGTTAATTACGTAATTAATTGAATTGTTCGACGCGTGGAGAGTAAATGTCGAGTATATTGAAAATAAAAAATAGGTGCGGCGCGCGCATTCAATCGCGGGAGATATATATTGCAAATTCCTCCCTCATATCTCTCACGTATGCAAAATAATTACTGACTCGACGCGGTGAGCGCGTGATAAAACGATGCGGATCTCTTTTTACTTTTCACGTTAAATCGTTATTTAAGTAATGTTTGTTTAATTGCAACGAAGAAACTTACCGTTTCTGTCCGCGCGGTGCAACGAGTCGTACATTTTCTTGTACCATTTCGCTTGATTGCTTTCCTTGACTTCCTGGAAGTAATTTATATCAGAAATACACTGAGAGAGAGAGAGAGAGAGAGAGAGAAAAGATCGCGTCGCACAAGTTGCATTATATAATAATCTCTCTCTCATTTACAGCAATGATTAAAATTATTTATCGCTACAAAAATAATTAATACGCGTAAAAGGGAGAATGTGATTTCTCAGATCTACTTAGCTACCGATTCCTCGCAAACCTACCGATCTCAACACAAGAGGAATACCCTCCCTGGTCACCGGGCCGATACCCTCGAATTTTCGAGGACCCAGATCGGCCATCTTCTTCGGCGGTTCGTTCTCCATTTCCGGCTCGCTCTCATATTCTTTCTTCACAGCGTAGACTGAACGATTTAATTTCACAAACAAATCATTAGCACTCGCGTGAATCGGAAATTAGATATCACACAATCGAGAGGGCATAGTGTACATTACCGACACTATTGTTATTGCAGTTTATAAGTCATAACAAGTGTATGTTAATGAACGCGCGGTTTTCGAAAAGTAGTAAACAACATGTAAATTGGGCGGGTATTTATCGTGTAAACAATTTTCAATAATAATATTGTTTCAATTACACGATTTAATTACGACTAAATTTATGGTTGTCATAATCGGTGTGTACTCACTTATTTCTCCCGGGGAAATTAACGGTCTCTCGTCGCTCGAGGGACGATTGTCAACGGGTTCGTTTTCCTCCAAGTAAGCCGCACCTTTCGGCAACTGCCCTTCTGTAATGCAACATCGCGGTAAGAAAAACTAAAATAGAGATGAAATTCTAACCAAAAAAAAAAAAAAAAAACACGTGTTCTCGTTTTCTTCGACGAAGACAGAGATTTGTGGAATTAAAAAAGCACCAACCTCTCGCTTTTTGCAACAACGTGATGGTCGGATTCTGGGCACGTGGCAGGCGCGGTGTGGACGCGAGCGTGTTCAACCCCTGCGAGGGCGCCGAGTGCGAATTGACGATTCGCGCGCTACTCTCGTAAACGCTTCGCGAGCACTCTCTTTTGTCGTTCTCCCAAGGTGGAGGCGTCTCCTTTTAAACAGAAAATTTGGCACTCACATAGAGCCACGTGAACTCTTGAAAAGCAAAGAAAACGTCGAGTCGTCCACGATGCGGAAAAAGACACACGCGAAGAAAAAGAATTATTTAAATTTTGCCCCCCCCCTCCCCTCATATTCATTGAAACGAGTTTTTATTATCCAAAGTGTGTTCCGAAGCGTTTCCCACCCCGCATATCAAAACTATCTTGCGGAGTAAGTAATTGCGGAGTCCCCCGCCGTTTCTTTCGGCGCGCCGCGAAATAAATAGTCGCCCCATCTTGGCGTAATTAATCGTCATATACCTCTTCCTTCGACTGCTTCTTTCGACTCAGCACAGGACTCTCGAACGGCACGGGACGAAATTCCTTCTTCTCGGCAACGGGGCTCGCGCCGGCGCTGGCGGGCGTCCAAACCGGCGGGATCGGCTCGTTTTTCTGCGGCTCTTTGGTTCGATCGGGATTAGGCGACTCCTTCGCCGGCGGCGTCTGTCCTGGCGACCAAACGCCTGACGAAAAAAAACATTTCATTCTGAGAGATCGCCGTCCGAGGCAACACAATGCGGCCACTGTGTTAATTTACTCTCACTCTCAGCCAGCGCATAATTACCAGCAAAAAACTTGATAACACTTTTTTGCTCCAACGAAGATCAGGCCGATCCGTTGCACAAATTAATCCTGTGCTTATCGATTTTTTTTTTAATTGCTCTTTTCTACTCCGTATATACAAGTTAGAGACACGTCAATATCATATCCGATACACACACACACACACATACACATGTACTAAATAGGTATCGTCGACAGAGAGAGATTCGCCAAGAGGTCTTTGCTCTCCTGAACCGGCTGCATGCTCTACGCGGATTTGGTAGATTGACGCTAAAGCTAACACGTCAAATGTATACATGCGATGCTAATCTTGGCTCACTGTGGGCCGCATTACATAAGGGATCATCTTTTTCCTGACTAAGCTACGTGCATTTTGCTGCCGCGTGCGTCTCTACATATCTATTAGCAAACCGGCGATCGCTGAAGAATCGATTTCTCTTTAGACGATGATTTCTATTAAATCTTAGATCGCAAATCTCACGTTGCGCGTCTCGCACATCGCGTGTGTTTAATCTTTTGCAAGATTAAACAAAAAAAAAAAACAAACGACGATATATTTCACGTACGTCAATCTTCGTATTAAACAAAAACATCCGCGTGTTTTTTTATTTAATCGACGTTTTTGTTTAACAAGCGTTTTTTATTTAACAGCCAAGAAAAATTGTCGATGACTTGTTATTGCATTTCAAAGAAGAATGAATTACACAAGTGATGCAACGTACAATGCCGACCATCAGCGGAGTTATTGACGGGTGACTTCGCTGTCATCGAGTTGTCAGATGGCGACGTGACATTATCTCGATAAAGATACACCATCACCGCGATGATGAGTCAGACGCATATGCTCGATCGATCGAACCTGACGACCGATTTGCAGAGTCTCTCTCTCTCTCTCTCTCTCTCTCTCTCTCTCTCTCTCGCGTGCGCGCGCGACACAGGAAATCAGGAGGGAGATTCATTTGGGACGCGCGAGTAAAATTAGAAGACCGCGTGGGCGGCGTGGGCTTATTATAAGATACGCATAATTGCAATTGGCCGAGAACGCAATCTCTCCGACACAATGCCTCGTGACGATTTTCTGAAACGACCGCGACTCTCTGCGCACGACACGTCGGTCGTTCGCGAATGCTACGCGCGAATCGCACTGATATCAGGAGAATTCTACGGTAAAATCACAGAAGAAGTGAGATAATTAGAAATCAAGTTGCTTCCTCGTGCAAAAAAAAAAAAAGAACGTCTGCACGGTTCCGCGACTATTTTTTCGAGAAATATATTGCGGCTAATAATGAAACTAACTAATAAAAATAATTGACGTACATTGTTGTTAATTTATGATATCGGCGTGCGACGTATATAGCATCGCTATACGTTCTCGTTAATTGCAACCGTGCGTCTCGCTTAAGTGCGATTAATCAATGTTGCAACGCCAGCTGGCCGAAGTGTCAAAAACATCAAATTGCCGTCGTTTTTAGAGATCACGCGAGACGCGTTATTTACAACAAACAACAATCGCGGCAAGACGATAATTAACCAAAAGACCAACATTTCGCGAGAATGTGACGAATAACTGAAATTAATGCGTGCCTTCCTGTCTTACCTGGACAAATTACAGAACGAGATTACACGTGTTACTCGAGGAACATGCACGAGATAGAGCGCGTGCATACACACACACACACACGCGCGCGCGTATATACGCCACACGCAGCGGAACAGGAACTTAATTACGATCCCGCCGTTAAGGACACACGTGGCCTCACACAATGCGGTTACACCCTACACGTAATTAATTTTATTGCGCTATCATAACGATACGTTAACGTAATGAGAGCGCGTATTTCCAATAGCAAAGCCATATTTTTTTTTCTTATCCCATCGTTCGTACAATTTAAAAGACAGTTTTGAACTCAATACTCAATCAAAAAGTTAATCTGGACACTTTTTTATTGAAAAATTTAACGAACCGTGATATTTCTCGTAACAAAATACTGAAAACTAAAAAACCATAAATTAAATAACGTCTTCAGCTCTGTGGAAAATGTGTGTATGTGTGTGTGTGTGTGTGTACAACAGTAGTCGGTGTTAGTCTCACACATTTCTCGCGCAGGTTTACCTGGTTTCGCTGACGAGGCTTTAAACGTAGGGGCGAACATAACGTTCTCTGAAAGCATCAAACAACACTTTGTCAAACAACGTCTCTGAATCTCCGCCGTTCGCATCTTCCGGCGATGTTTCTCAAATGTATTGTGTGTTTTTTTTTTTTTTTTTATCTATGTTTCCCTGTATCGGCATATATTATAATTTTCTGTATCTCTTTGAAGGGGAAGAAAAAAAAGTCTTTGAAATATATCTGAACCCGTCGAAAAGTTGAACCATCAATGCGGAATATCTTGATGTCTATCGCGACTCCGATGTTAACGTCGCTATTACACGGACCACGTCCGAGATCATCATCTCGGAAGTTTGTTCAGAGTTACCTCCACGTTGAAACCGTCGCGATTCATTAATACAAGAGCGATTTCTTGATGAACTTCCAACGGGAGGGAAGGCGCGTAAGAAGAAGAACGGAGCAAAGTGAATTGCCTTATTTCTCATCGTATTAAGAATAGCAAATCATCATCGTGTGACGTATTCCGAAAATAGAGAGATCGTGTAATTTGCCGAGAACTAAAATATATTCGTGATATTTTACAGTGATATAAAAAAGAGAGAACTTGTTGTCACGTCGGAGATTTTCATTCTCTCATTTAGAGATATTTTCTACTTCTCTCTTTGTTAAATTTATCTTCATCAAAATTTATAACGTAATTAAAAAACGATTTTCTTCGATTATATATGTATGCAAAGATATTCTCTTTCTCTTCCGTTCTTCTCTCGCGATCGCGAAACTACCTGTTGAAGAAAAATCGACAAACGTTGTCTGTTGCGACTCGGTTCTCTTGTTGCTAATTCAACGTTTCCGGGACGGAAATCACTCACTTTTCTCCAGCATCGTTGACTCTATGATTTCGGCGAGATTTCAACAATTCGACTCACGCGACACCGCGCGTATCTCGAACGCGATACCCACTCGCACGTGAAAGTAGCACTGGTAGATGCCAGCCGACTGGGGCGTCGCGACGCCGATGAGGCTCGACGCTACGCCGCGCCGCGCCGCGTCGCGTCGCGCAGCGCTCACCACCGATACGCAAGAGTGCGGTTCACCAACGCCAAACCACACACAAGTTGCATATACAAATATCTACATTTCGAGAATGGAGATGATAGCATCTACGCGAGACCTTTTCCCAACTCTGTCGACTGTCATAGATAAAATTACGGATACAACTGATAAAAATAAACGACGTCAAAACTTAAATATAGCTGTGACTCATTTTTGAACTCGTCTCATTTTCTCACATGTTATTCCGTTACGGCAAATAAACACATGTTGCGTTCGTTAAAAAAAAAAAAAAAACTATGATACGTGCATGCGGTCGGTCGATCAAGGCGAAATATTTGCAAACGCACCTTGCCCAAGTAGAAATCCCTTGCCGATTCTCAAAGCATTGTCAATCTCGCGCAGCAGCAGACCGCCGTTGTCATTGTCTCGCCCCCTCGCAACGTTATCGCAGCTACTCCCTTCGATTAAAAAAGCATTTCCCGCTATTCATCGGGGGAAAAAAAAAAGAAAAAAACGATGCAACAGCAATAGTGTGTTTGTAGCACAACGCATCGTGGAAGTTTGTTAGAAGATCGCAAGCTGTTAGATAGGAACGGACAGCGATATGACGTTTCGCGGTGCGATGTTCGGTTGCACTTTCGCGCGTCGTTTATTTGGGGGGGGGGGAAATTCATTGAAAAAAATACATTCATGACTCGGAGAGTCATTGTAATAATAATAGTAACACAAAACAACCGGGGTTCACGCGTAAACGGGTCCCGAAATTCGCACATTTAGAACCGACTGAGAAAACGCGCGCGCGCAGTGGCTAAACGTTTCGTGGCTAAAGTTAGAATAGAAAATAAACGGACGCTTCGGTAACCGAAAGGTTCACGAGACTTTGCGAAATATACAAATAACTGGTTCAAGTTAATATCGGGTTGTTCGGAAAGTTCGTAACGCTTTCCGATACAGATGACATTACCGTAGATGGCAACAAGTCACGAGACGTCGCGCAGATGCCAAAAACATGAAACGGCGCCGCCTGACATGAGCATTTGCAGAAGTTAAATTATATACGAGTTGGTACGATAAACTTTTAAATTTTATTTAAAAACTTGCACACACGTAAACATTTTCCGAGAAATAACAACCAACAAGAGTAATAATAATAATATGACAACGATATTAATAAATAATAATAATAATAAGTAAGCGAGTCGTTCGCGCGAATAATATGTCAATAAACCAGTTAACAACGTAACACGAATAGATGGCTTTCGTCACATCGATTGTTCATATCTGCGACCATTTCGTCTCGAATTTATCTTTAGTCTCGTCGTTGCACATTTACCGCGTCAAACTTGGACACAACACATATGCACATCATATATACGTTTTTATTTTATATAACATATTTATATATAAAACTGTGCAAGAGTGCATTATTTATATATATTTATCACACAGAGGGAAGAAGAAAAAAACAAACGAATTGAAACATTGCGGAAGCAAGCGTGCGATAAATCATGTGATGACGCAAAGCCATTTTGTGAAATGAGATGTAAAGACGATTGATTTTGTTTTTTTCTGAAATCAGAAGAGAAGATCATTATACCTGATATAAATTTCTTCAAAAAAAATAATGTTTAAAGTTCTTCAAGGCGACGACGGTATAAAATCTTGTCGATTTAATCTGGATCTCTCATCAGATCTCAAATTATTAATATACATATATGTAAGCGATAATTTGAACAGATGAGAGAGAGAGAGAGAGAGAGAGCAGAAATTTCGGAGAAAGAGAAAAAGAAAGAGAGAGAAAGAGAGAACGAGTCAGTAGGCCACATCGCGCAAGTGAATTGAAAATAGCCGAAAACACGACGGTGGTTCCGGCGCGCGCTAGTAGCAATGGCGTCTTACGAGCGAGTGGCCTATTTCTCGTCTTTCGCGCGCGCCGAGGCTTATATTTAGATTTTCATCCTCCAATGAATCACACGTCGGACGACGTGTGGATCGGAACGATTGCGGAATAAAGAAGAAAACTATAATAAATCCGTACGGAGATGTGTGACATTAACTTGATCACAGCAAATTGTATTATAGACGTTTGAAAAATTTTGTTTAGATTCTTGTATCTTGAAAAAGAAAAAGAGAGAGAGAGAGAGAGAAAAATTCAAAAAAAAAACTAATGCATTATAATTGAGAGATATATATTTTAAATATTAAAGAAACATTATCTGAATGGATTTACGTACAAGGTTAAATATTACGCGGTTAATCAGCGCAAGAGGGAACCGAAAATACGAGCGTTTGCATGACGTAATTTGATAGCCTCTGAGCCTGTGTTGATATTCGTTATCGCAAATTGTCGCGGTTCATTATCCCCGCGCTGTCAAACTACGTACATCTCCGTAGCTCGAATGTTAATACGATAATTTTCCATCGCGTCGCTTTGACGAATCGATCGTCTCGGAAATAAATGCCAAAATGTATCGCGCGCGTGTCGATTGTGTTCGGATTTATGTCAGAGAATATTAAATCTTTCTTCCTCTCGCTCTCTCTCTCTCTGTCTCTCTTTAGCGTGGCGGCGACGCGTACGAACGGGTTGGATAATGAAAAATGGCCGTATAAATACGTATTTATTAACGTCACGTTAACTCTCGCGGGACACACACGATGCAAATTTATTTATTTACACACGAGAATCGATCATCGTTTGGGAGACGAGTTATTAATCGGATTACGGAATTGGAGCAATCTGAGGGGACCGCGCAATTATGATGCTGTACGGGCCGCGCCAACGTGAACAGACTCTCGCGTTGCCCCGCGCCGACGAGCTTTCCACTTTATCTCGTCGTGAACTAATTCCGCCTTCTCTCGGAGAGTTGTCTAGGAAAACGTACTTACGACAGTAATGAGATTTCCGTTGCTGCGCGCTTGTCTCCTTTATTGAGGAAGTTCGTCTACCGATGATATAAGCCGAGCGATTCGAATGAAAAAGAAAAAAAAAAGAAAAAAACGGCGCGGATCAAAGACGAGGAGAGAATTCCTCGATAAATCTCAGCTATTTTAATTAGAGAATGGCAATATTATACAAAGTTACGCAGTTACGCTTTTATTATACCCGGAAGGCTGGAATTTGCGATGTTCGAAAAATTTCGATATTTCAATTAGCAACGAAAATATGATAAATTCCGGTTATCTTGATGTATTATTATTAGCCACTCTCAAACTGTTTAAATTCTTGTTTCGCCGCAAGAGCGAGCGCTTAGGCGGAAAATATCTTGTAAACTAGAGAAAGAGAGAAAGAGAGAAGAGAGAGAGAGAGAGAGAGAAAGAAAGAAAGCATTAAATAAAAATTAAATATTCATTCCTTTCTTCGTCTTCCTTCGGTCTTTTCACGTTGTTGGCGCCAGGTGGATAGATAAATAGAGAATTAGCATAATATACTATCAACATCATCTCGTTAGTGACGACAAACACCAAGGCATCTACGAACGTCTCGAGCAGGACGCGGGCGCGCGTTAGTGGTAGTTAAAAAAAAAAAAAAAAAAAAAAAAAAGAACACTTCTCCTCTCGTTCGGGATGGGTACGGTCCCGTCCAACCGGAACCACTCTCAACATCATCAGCCAGCAATTGCCACCAATATAATCTCGCAACACGCGACGAGCAAAATCCATCCAACACAGCAAATCCATCATATGGTCACATTCCATTCCACTCGACGTGTAACTCACCGCCCTCACCGTCGTCGTTCATCGTTGAGATCTTCAGAAATTCCCGCAGATGCTTCGGCAACTTCCGCGTGTCCCGCAGCTCCTTGCCGTCGATCAGGAACTTGGCGTTGATCACGTCGTTCTCGTCCTCTTCAAGCTCCGTCCCGCTCTCGTCGAGATTGATGCCGAACTTGCTCAGCCGGCTGCGCGCCTTCTCGATAAACTCCTTCGCCATCTCGCTCATGTTCTCGCCACCGGACGACTTCTTGCCGCCACCGTTCTTGATGTCCTCCCGCGAACTGATCTTTACGATCTTGTGGTTCTTCCGCTCTTGCCGTTCCAACACCTTGTGCACGTATTCGTCGTACATACGTTGGCGAAACGCCTCCCCGTTCGTCGGCAACGTAGTCGGTCTCTTCGCTTCGACGACGTTACTACTGCGCAGGTTTGTTGACGTCTGTTTCGACGTCTTCTCGTCGTCGTTCTTCAGCTCTTCCGATTCCGCGCGATGTTCATCATCATTCGCTTCGTTCTTACGCAACTCGGACGTTCCGTCGTTTTCCGCGTTACCACCTGTCCGAGCGACCAGCCTGTAGCATTCCTCGTGCTCGACACTTTCCGACGATTCTTCGCGAATTCCGTTTTCGCAATAGACCTTCTTCAGGAACTGCCGACTGCCCGTTTTGTCGATCGTCTCCGTGCGATCTTTCTCGACGTTTCGCGATTTTTCCTGCCAGAATTCCTTTTGAATTTCCGGTTCGTTTCGACGAGTTTTCTTCGAATGATTTTCTTCTTCTTCTTCGAGATTACTTCGACGTTTTTCTTCCTTATTCTCCGCACGTTTTAATTTCGGCGACTCTTCGTCGAGGATATCGATTGGAATTTTGCGTTCCCGTTCGAAATTCGGATTGGTTTCGTTCCAAGTTTCTTCGCGAATGTCAGTGAGAGAGAATTTCTTCGCGTCGTCGCTCTGTTTCGTTCGACGAAAATGCGTCTGGTATTCCTCGAAGGCCTTTCTCTCCTCCTCCTCCGCCAGTATCACGTTCTTCAGCTGCTCCTCCAACAACTCGATGTAATTTAGCTGCTGGACGAAGTACTCCTGCGGCAAGGAACCTCTTCTGTCGCCGCCGTCCAATCGCCGTGAAGTTTCCGTCTGCAACTTCTTCAGCTTGTCCATGATCTCCACGGCGGCCACGTGCTTCAGCTTCTCCGCCGTGGTATCGTGGGTGGCTCTTCGTGGTTCCAAGTGGCTTCTCGGTGGATTCTGATCGAATATGCTCGTCGTGTCGATGCACGATCTGTCAACCGTGACCGTGCGTTTCGGCAGCGGCGGCACCTCAAGCTTGTCGTCTATCAACGCCGGATTCACGTGTTTGCTGGGATCGGTTGTTCTTCGCAGAGACGGCGACGTTCTCTTCGCGGTCGTCGTGTCCATCGAGCGATCGATAATGGCGCTGTTCAACGCGAACGAACTCTTCACGTGACTCGCGGACGGCCTATCCGAATCGTGAACTGCATCATCGTTCGGCATGGACCGTGTTGTAATCCTAAGCTGATCGGGCCGAGCCACGTGATCGGCCGTCTTATCATCGCTCGGCTCGCCGTCCTCGCCCCTCGCCGCAGCCAGGAATAACTCGTTCGCGGTGGCGCTTCTGCGATCGCGTCTGGCATGGTTCAGCCAGTCGTTCGTGCGAACGGCCTTGAGACGTTCTTGATCTCCGATAGAGACGTTCCAAGTGTCGTCGGTGGTTGTTCGGCGATTATCAGCAACGGTCTCGTTTCGAGGATGCTTCCGTTCCTCCTTGATGATCTCAAATAGTCTGGATTTCTCGGTATCGTGATGATGAGGCGCACGAGCGGGTGGTCTGGGTGTTCTCGAGGCCGCGTTGTCATTATCCTCTTTCGCGTTGCTTGGTGCATGAATATGCACCCGATATTGCGGCAGAGGAACCCGCTGCGGGTGCTCGTTGCGGTAACTGTACCGATTCAGAAACTTGCAATGAAGATCCAACAAGGTGTCCGCGCTCGTGCGCACCTGCGTGGCCTGCTGCGACGGCGACAGACAAACCAGAACACGCGGATCCTCCGTTGAGAGTGCCCGCCAGCGTTCCTCCATCTCGTTATTCTCCGATTCTGACAACTCAATATTAACGCTCCCCGGCAACTTAGCCCGGTCTGAAACAGCGTGCGGAATCTCGTTAGGACGACACGGCGACTCATACAGGCCCGTTTTCGTTAGTCCGTGCTGTTGATCATTCACTCCATGCAGCGTTTTAAATCGGACGTTATCGCGCTGCTCGCGCGCGCTCGTCCGCTCGTTACTCACAAATCTCTGAAGAGTCCGCAGGCTCTCGAAGATGCTCAACTTCGGCGCGGTAATCTCACTGATCACCTGCGTCCCGTACGGAAGCGACAGGATCTTCTTCAGACAGATCTCACGCAGTAAATACGGTTGTTGCAACACTTGGTCCGATATTTTTCCGTCTTTCGTATTTTTCTCGCGGATCTCTTCAGCATCGTTCTTCAGCGACACGTAGCGAAGTTCCTCCACCGGCGAGTAGGGAACCGGTTGCGGCGATTCCACGTTGTTGTCTCTCGTCGTCTCTTCGTGAGCGAATTCTCCCGCGTTCTTCAGCAACGTGAGTTTCCGCTTCAATGATTCTTCCTCCTCTTGCGGATTATCTTCCTTCGTGTCCTGAACGATCGCGCTGATGTCGGTTAGAGACGTCTCCAGCGGGCGATGCTTCACCGTGCTCAAGGACGTGGTGCTGCTGGACGACTCGTGTCCCTGAGCGTCGCCGTCAGGCGCGATATCGTCGTCGGCCGGAACAATCTCCGACGACGCTGTCCGACAGACTCGATCCGAAAGATCGTCGATCGACGAACTTCTCGCGTCGCTCTGCCGGGACGAAACAACGCTGCGCGTTTCTTCTTCCTCCTCACGCTTCTCCTCCTCATACCTCTCCTCGCGCTTCGACTCCCACGTCGAATACTTGGAATTGCAAAATTCACTCTTTCCTCGCTGGTCAGCGCTCGAGCTCCTCTCCTCGATTATCGTCGTTTCCGACGACGTCTCGCTCTTCACCGTTCGCTCGCGACGAAAGCTAGACGTCGATTTTTCATTGTTTTCCCCGTCTCCGGGTCTTCTCTTGCTCTTGGTGCCCGAAGTACCCATCGTTGATTTATCTTTTGCCGAGTTACTCGAACGAATATTCGATTTGTCGTTTTCCCGCGACTCGATTTTTTCTCCCGAATCTTTTATCCGATCCGGAGAACACCTGCGCACTTCAACTTCACCCTCCTGCCGACTCGGCGATGCGTTTCGATCATACGCCGTCGTCGGTGCACCGCGAGTCGCGGGACACTTCCCTTCCTCGACGCGACGCGTTATTTCCGTGCTGCTGGTCGCGCTTGCCAGCGCGACGCCGCGCGTTCCGACGTCGCGTGACGGATCATCGTCGCGAATACCCGATGACGCGATCAATCGCGGACCCTCGGTGGCCTTCCCGCTTCTCGAAGTACCGTCCTCCTCCGCCGCCTGTTCGACCTGATTTACGCAGACATGAATTTCATCGTCAGCTTGAACAACGGTCGTGGGAGAATCGCGCGAGTTCGACGAGCTCCGTTTTTCACGCATCATCTTCCGATTGACGCTCGACGAGATAAACGAGTCGTCGAGTTCATCAGGAAGTTTCGGTCGTTGCGGCGGTCGTTCGTTCTCCAAACTCGCGCGATTCCGCGCGAGTAAATTCGTCGACCCGGATTTGCGCTCGTCGTCGTCGTCGCTCGTCGCAACCAACGTCTGACAGATGTTCACGCCGGTCGGCGTGACACGATCTATTTCAGGTGGCGTCGACGATCTTCGCAGCTCGAAGCTGGACGATCTTCTCGGAGGCGGCGGAGGCTGCTTCGTTCTCGATAACATTGTCTCGTTTTCAAACAAATCGTCTTCGCGCGAACTGTGATTGTCAATTGTTTTCGTTTCGACGCGATGTTCCCGGGAACATTTCTCCGATTGATTAAATGCTTCAATTTCAGACGATTGTTTATCATCGTTTTCTGCTCCGGTTATATCGCTCGCGTCGCTCACCGCTCGCGCTTCAACGTTATTCAACAGATTTTCTTCTCTCGCGGTGTCGGTCTCGACTATTTTTATCTCTTCGGTGATATTAAATTTATTTTCGGCTTTTAAATTATCTCGCGATAAATTCGCCGCAATCTGTTCGGACTCGCTGGATGAAATATCGGATTTTACAGTTGTCGTTTCGGTCGCGCGCTCCTTTGCCGCCTGCGTTTCAGAACTCGCGATGTTCTCGGCAGCGTCGAGATTCTTAAGCTCCTCGTCGCAACTATCCGTTTCGTCGTCGCGCGAACGTAATTTCGAAACGTCGTCGGTTTTCGTCTTAATCGCAACATCTTTTCCCCGCAACTTCTCGGGATCTTCCGTTTTCGCATCCCCGTCCGTCGTCCTCTCCGCGGACTGTTGTTGTTTGTCGTCGCGTCGATACTTGCAGATCTCCTCGTTGATGAAGTCTCTTATGTGCTGCGCCTCGTCTTCCGACAGCCTCTCGCCTTCCTCTTGTATGATTTCCAGAAAATTACTGGCGTAATGCGACGCCGATATCGATCGTTTCTTCATTTTCCGACGCGACGAGCCGCCCTTTTCCATCGCTTTCTCAACAGAGGATTTATTTTCCTCCGTCGCGGCGTCGTCGTCGTCTCGAGTAACTTTTTCGAGAGATCTACCTTCGTCTTCGACGAGCGCTTCCTCGGAAAAGGTCGGCAGTTGAAGACCCTCGATGAAGTTTCGCAGTTTCCTCTCGACTTCCTTTGGCATCACCGTGGCCCACATCGAGCTCGGGCATTCCGTTTCCGACTTGGACGCGAGTTTCTTTTGCTGACCGATTCGATCCGCCGACTCGGACGAATCTTCGCAATCCTCGAAATCCTGTCCCTCGAGCAATTCCTTTTCCGTGGATTCTCCCTCGGACTCGAATTCGACGATCGTCGTTGGCGCGCAATCGACCTCGACATCGCTGTCGTTAACCTCACGAATCTCCAATCGATCCTTCTCCTTAGTCTTCCGTGAGAGCCTCTTGGCCTCGGTGTGATCGAAAAGCGTCGACCCAATCAAATCCATTGGTTCTGATATCGTCACTATCGTCGACTCCGTCGTTCTGTTGCCACTTCCCGTCTCCAGGATGCCTACTCCGGCTATATGGCCGATCGTCGCCTCGAGCGGCAAACTGCTGACGGTCGTGATTTCGATTATCCTCGGCGGACGTTCCTCCAGTTCGATCTTCTCGATCCTGTGTCTGTCATCCGATCGGATTTTGCATCTGAGATTCGGCGATCTCTCGCGATCGTCGTTCTCGATCGAGTCAGCGTTCATCGAAGGAGAATTTTCCGGAACGGAGTCGTTCGTCTTCGTCGATTTGTCGTGATCGTCGTCGTCGTCGTCGTCGTCATCGTCGTGATCGTCGTTGCCGCGCTCGTTTCTCGAGCTGGCTGGAATTTCTTCCTCTTTGGATTTTCTCTGCTCGCTGCTTCGCGACGATTCCGTTGCAACGTTTGCCGGTCGAGGAGGAGGAGGAGGTCGATGCCGTCGGTGTCGATTTCTGCGGCCCCGATTGCGAGCGTTTCCCTGCGGCATCCTGACCGCGCGGCAGTCCTCCGCGTCGGTCGCGTAATCGTAATCCGGGAGAAGAACGCGACGATCTCCTACGACGATCGTGGAAAATCGTGTGCTTTTCGTGGAAAAACTTTTTTCGGAAAGTGCGCTTTTTCTTCTTCCCTTTTTGTTCTTTTCTTTATATCTTCTCTCGCAGGATTATCTTCTTCGGAAATATGTCGCGGGGTTCGTTTTTTTACAACACGTAACTTCTTTGAGCTTCTCCGCTTGCGGGGACACGCCGACGTTTTTCCCCCGTCGTGTATATCTACCTAAATATTTGCTACGCGTTTCTTCGCTCGGGATTTTCCCCGCGCGCGTTTGACGCGTCCTTATATTTTTGCGTTTAAACGACGACGACTCGTTACGATTTCTTTAGGTTCCTTTGGGAGAGAAGCAGCGGGATTTAAAAAGTTTTTCGAAAGTATATTACGAAAAAGGTGTTACACCGCGAGAAACTGCATTTCACAGAAAATTATTTAGCTTCGATCTTTCCCACGAATTCCAATTTTTTTACACGTGAAAAATAATTGATTTCTCGACTCGATAATATATATCTATAAAACATCTCTCTCTCTTTCTTTTTCTCTCCAATACATCAAATAACAATTTCTAACAAAAATAAATTAAAAAGTATTTAGATAAAAAATCTGATCTTTTTCATTTTTTATAAATTGATATCAGTATTGTGTATTAATGATATTTATTCACTCACAAATATATTGTTGGAATAAATTTTTAAAATTCTCGAAAAAGAACGCTCTTCAATTAAAATCCTTTTTTATTCTTTTAACGATTTGCTTTGTGCATTTAAAAATTTCTCTTGCAAAATATATAAATGTTCTTCCAAAATTCCCGAAAACGTGGATCACTTTCCGTTCAATACATATTGTACGGTTCTTAACCTACATATATTTTAGTTGTTTCTCAGTGAAAAAAAAAAAAAAATCCGACAGGCTTTCAGGGAGATCGACTCAGATAATCGCAAGATGCTTGATGAAGAAAAGAAAAGAGAAACAATATCTCAAATATGTATGTATATATGTTTCAGCGATCCATGCAAACCAAGCGTGATCTAGTCCAGCATTCCATTCCAAGTTTTATATATATGTATATTCTCTCCTTTTTATCGATAACAGGCCTCTTACCTTTCTTAATGTCGCTTTGTTGTTCGCTCGGGCAGCTCTTCAAAGTGCCGTTCTGATTGGCGTAGTTCTGCTCGACTTTTGTGTCATCTGAAAGAAATCGGTTCGACGATTGCGATGAACAAAGCGCGAATATCGTCTCTCTCGTAAGAGAGAGAGAGAGAGAAAAAAAAACGTCTTATTTATTCAAATGTGTGTTGATCTTGTCTCTGATCTGAACAACAACAATTTAAAATAAACTATTTCTTACGGTGAATCGAGAGATGTAAAATTACACGTCATCAAAATCAAAACTGACAGATTCCTCGACGCGTCACGTTGTTAAGTGACAGACCCCGAGTGGAAGACACGAAGAGATCTTTCACGTGTATCTTCAGTCAATCGACCGAAGACGAAAATTCGCAACACTCGCGAGCACGCTCGCGCGCGGAAGCGATGCGAGAGAGCGCGATGACGGAGATCCCGAAAACACATGCGCGCGTGCACGAGGCACGAATGAGCGCGTTAAATTTAGGCGAGAATTCCGTCGTCGACGACGACGACGACGACGACGACGACGACACCGCCCATGTTAAACGTCAACCACCAGCAAATCAGTGGCACAACCACGACCTGGTGTAGGGTACGTGAATTGCGATTATGCACTGAGCAACACGAACCCACCCGTCACCCACGAAACGCGCTCGCGGTCCCCACCCGCGGTCAGAGAGTCACGTGTTTTGTGCACATATCTATGTGCTCGGGAAAGACACACGCATGTTTCGATTCGAATGAATTTGCGCGCGCACGTGTGTGTGTGTGTGTGTGTGTGTGTGCGTGTGTCGTCTCTCTGTACGACGCGTCTCTCTGTACGACGCGTCTCTCTTTCTCTCTCGTCTGAATTCGAACGAAAAATTGTTTGATGCTCACCAGAGAGGAGGGAGTTCACCATTTCGAGCGGGAATCCGCAGCACTTAGACACTTTGGCGCGAAGTGTCGCGCTAGCGCTCGTTTCTGTGGGAAATATAGCGTGAAGGGAAAACGCGCTATATGTTTTGGAAGACAAGTGTTCGCGAGAAGAACGTGCGACAGTGTGTTGCGGGACGCAGAGATGTAAAAAAAAAAAAAAAAAGCGTAGCGTATATTAGCGCGCGCATTGCGCGTTGCGGAGGAGGATCCACGCTCGAATGTAAAAGTAACGCTTTGTGCGAAACGGTTAAATACTTGGGAGCTTCACGACGGAGTCTCGAAAAAGAAATCGATTCTATGCGAAGGAACGCTTTAATTCGAATTCGCAAACAATGTAAACCGATTATTGTGAGCAACTGGCGCGTAAGACTCCATTAATGCTCTTCTCCGTACACGCGCGCGCGCGCGCGCACACAAACGTGTATCCATTTGCGCGCGCGCGCGCGTGTGTGTGCGAGTGTTTGTATCCGTCTAGAATCCCCCTCTGAATTCATGAATAGCGCCGGTTCCGAGTTGAACTTCCTTCCGAGCACACAATGCCATCGGAGGTACCACTGTAGTCGTGCGAGCGCACCTATCTATTTTCCACACTTTTCATTGCGTTACATTTGTTTCACGAACGTACGTGCGTGTGCGTACTACATGAGATCCGGAAGCGACGACGAGTTTTTTTTTTTCGAACACACTGGTTGTTTCGAGCGAGTTGACCCGCTTAATTTGGTTTCGGCGAAGGAAAGACGTGTGTGTTAACCCACGAAATTAGGAATTTTAGGACGGAGTAGGGAGATGGAAACTCGTGTGCGTGATAGCGGTCGTATAAAAAAAACCACATATGTCACACGCGTAACCTTGCGGTTACGCAACGGACAGTCGCAATAAAATATATATATATATATATATGTGTATACGTATATCACGTTAATTGCGTAATGGGATCGTGGGAGCTTACACCGCGAGATTTGGTTTCACGCGCTGAAACACGAAAGGGATGACATCGCGAGAACGGAATCGCAAATTACACGTTGCGTCGAATATTTTATAGGAAAAATACAAATTTTATTTTCTCAAATTCAAGATTGCTTTTTACAAGACCGGAACAATTAACCCAAATGTAACACGCGCGGCGCTTTTTTATTTCAAGACAATTTATAATCGTCGAGAAATAAACAAGAAAAAATCAGACTCGAGAGAAGGGTGGAATTGCGCGACAACAAATTCACTCGGGGAGAGAAAATTGATAGAGAAGAAACATCGCGTGCGGCTTTTAGCGATGCCCGTTCGCCACAGGCGCGTTAATACGCAATGGGTGCGCCCCGTCATGCCCTGAAGGTGCCAAGCCCATGTTTCCGCGATCCGTGTCTTCCATCTTCGTCCTCCACGGTATCCTGCCCCGCCCTGCGCCCTTCACGTCCTTCTCCTTCGTACGAGCGGGCGCGAGCGCGGCCAAACCCTCCCCGCGCTAGGAGGGATTTCCTTCGATCGGATCGCCGATGCTCATCGCTTGCGCAATCGGCCAGCGTGACATATTTTATTGCCCGACACGACTCCGCGTTCGTTGCATAATCGATTACCCGTCACGCTTCGCGTAATTTCAACGGATCTAAGACCCGTGTGCTCTTGTATCTCCGATTGAGTGCAGATTTTTTATCAAAAAAAAAAAAAAAAAAAAAAAAACAATTCAGAAAACGGATGACTCCAGATATTCAAAATTTCAAGAAGTGGACAAAGCAGTTGGAGTCAAAAACACAGTTGTTTATTGTGTATAAATGTAATAATGATGATTTTCTTTATTTGATAGTTAATAAAAATGACGTTTCGACCATAGTTTTTGGTCGAAAAAAAAAAACCACCGGCACGTGTCTCGGAAAATGTTATCACGTTTTTCAAATTTCTTTTTTTCATTTAAATATTTACGTATATTTATATACGCGATATACACCGTCCTGCACTATCTTGTGTAAATAATTTGACATTAGTGAGACAAAGTAACATTTTACAAAATTTTTGCATACGCACACACACACGACAGATACTTTTTAGATATCTGGCGTGCGGTTTGCGATAAAGGAACAATTTCCGTTCAAACGAACCCGCTCAACAAACGGAGATTGCTACTTCCGGCGATGTATTGTTCGAGCGAGGCTGCTACTGGGACTTTGCGACGTAAATTGAGAACTGTTTCATCGGCTGTATTATCGGCATATATAAATGTCAAGCACACAACAGCTTCCGTCACGAAGGAATTAGTATGGTAATTGTATAGTTTTTCTTCGAGAGTCTCTCGTTAAGTTTGACGAATGCGTCGGTTTTTTTTTTGAGAAAACATAATTGTTCAAAATTCGCGAAACAGCATTGCGATGTTACTTCAATAAAATTCAAACGATTGTATATTTCGATTTTCGCTTCAAAAGAATTTTGAAAACATCAATTTACTTTTTGTGTGATCGAAGTTTAATATGCAATAAAAAATCTATTACTTAATATTTAAAAAAATTATATTTAAAATTTTTACATTGTTTCAAAAATGCAAAAAAAATTGCCTCAATCAAATTTCATTGCGATAAAAAATAAAGCGTATATATAATAAAACATTTGGTTTCAGCATAGCATCGGCGCAACACTCTCTTGTGGACTCTCCGCGCACACGTTCTCTATTTAAAGAATCAGACGACCCTCAAAAAGCGAGAACGTAATGACGCGTCACTAATTGCTTCTACTTCGTGCGTCGTAAGAGAAGTGCTTAGACGCGATTAAGTTTCAGAGACAAGAAACGTGTGTGCGCCGTGTACGCTTGTTCAATGTCAACGTTGAGTTTTGGACTGATAACGTGAGAACGGCGCTTCAGTTATTACACAATAATCTCACACTCTTTGATCTTGATAATAAAATCACTTGTGTAATATAAAAACAAACGCTATCGCGTTTTAAATTTTTTTAAGTTTATATTTTTCTCCGCCTATACATAAAATTATTGAAATCTCGTATGCCGTAAAAAGTAAGAAGAATCTCAATCGCGATCTCAGCGAGAGAACTTGATGAATATTTATTATGTGTTCGGACCCACCCGTTTAAATACACATCGCATAAATCTGCTTGATCGAGCTCCGATCGCGTTTTCCTACCTTTCATTGTTTCGACATCGAACGCGTTCGAACTAACGCCCGACGTTCCATCTCGACTCCCGGTCTTCGAGCTATCGTCCTGCGTAATCTCCTTTACGCGATTGTTCGATTCCGTCCTCGTTTCCGTCCTGCAATCCTCGCTCTCGTATCTCAACCCATTCCTTTGTTCGACAGATGTTCCCGAACGCTCAACCTCGTCTTTGAAGCGAACGGTTTTGTTCTCGCGCGGCGCGGATATCGGAAATTGCTCGCCGTGGCGACTCTTCAGGATCGGCGTCCTCGCGAACAAATCGCCCGTCGTGTGCTCGACGAACTTCAGACGCTCCGCCACAATGCGGCATTCCAAAGTATCCGCGCGCAACCTCTCGTGATCGTTATGCGAGACGCCGCCGTTTTCACGGACCAAGTTGCAACTCGTGCGAAACCCGTTGGGACTCTTCGAGTCTTGGCATCTGGTCGTCCCATCGGCAGGTCCTTCGGGAATCGCCACGGTGTTCATCCGTCTGATATCCAGGCTGTTTAGCTTGTTCTCAAAGTTCTGCCGGGTTTCCATATTGCGGAAGCAAGGCGGCGGGTCGATGAGGAACTTGAGCGCTTCCAGGTGCTCGTAATATTCACGCTCGAGCTCGCCGACCCTTCTTCCGTCGACTCCCTCCTGTCCGGTGTCGTTGCCTTTCGACGTTTTCGCATCAAGAATCTTCCGCTTCCTCGGCTGAACTCCATTAGACGTCGTCCCCGGGATTCTCACGCGGTCCGATCTGCCGTTCTCGTCGTTCCCGACGAATAATTTCTTCGAAAAACGTGTCGTCTTCTTTGGCTTGTTCTTCGTGGTGATGTTCGTTCTCACGGCTTTTCGCCGTTTCCACGAAGCGCCGAACTTGCGCATCGCGTTCAGAAATCGACTGTCGCGACGTCGCGACGACGCGATCTTTTGCGCGGATTCGAAGCGACGATGATGATGTCGTTGATGACGACGTGCGGAAGGTCGTTTCGTCATCACCAGAAGATCCGACGTCTCGCAACGACGCGAACGTCGCCGATTGAACGTCGTCAAACATTGAGTGCAATCGAAGAATTTCATCTTCTCGTGGGGGAAAAAAAAAAATATTAACCTCGAGCAGTTTTTTTTGGTTTTTTTCAGTTCAATTTAATTCCCATTTTTTTCTCCGGCTTCTTTGTACGACGGCGTCATGATTGCGAGCCTCGTTCGAGTTTAATTGTCGCCAATTGTCGAACGCGCGGCCTCGACAAATTTGCTTTCGTCGCCCCCGATTTGTCACGGCAAATTCAGTAGCCGCGCTCTTTCTTTCGTCATTACGCAACCGGGCGGCACAGCAGTTTCATTAAACACCGATTCGTAACTATTGTATCGTCGGATAATACCGCGCATTGTCGTATAGCCGCGTCATTCACATCGCACATCGGTCATATCCCTCCTCCTCCTCCTCCTTTGTGCGCGTGCATTTCCTGATCGAAACACTCATCAGCCTTACCTTTCATACGCTCAATCGAACGTGTTGTTATCACGATTTAAACCGTTGTTCGCTAAATACACGATCGAGCCAATTTTTATTTTTCCAACTTTTTTTTTCGCTTTTTTCCGAACGGCGAAAAGCCGTTGCGATCGATCGATCGTCGTCGTCGTCGTCGTCGTCGTCGTCGTCGTCGTCGTCGTCGGTCGTTGACTCGAAATTCTCACGTTTTCACAGCGATTAAACGCGCAAGTGTCGAATCCTCCTTGGAACAAACGGCCCGATGCGATTCGAAATTCGATTACACGACGTGCGGCGCGCTCGACAAGGTGTTCCCCGATACTGAACGGGAAGGTAGGTCGCAGCCGGCGGCCTCTCGTCGAAATGAAAGAAGAGAAGAAGAGAGTCAGTCGTCGTCTCCTCGACGACGTAGGGCCGTTCTTGGAGAACGGAGGGTGCGTCCGAACGGAGAATATTATTTGCCGCGTGTCGTAGTGGTGGCAGGTGTACGTAAGAGTGTGTACGTACAGGCTAAAAACAGGTGTGTCGTTGTGTATTTGTGTGCAAACACACACACACACACACGTGAGCGTTTGAGCGAGAGAGCGAAGCAAAGCGTGGGTATGTCTCTCGTCTGCATGTGCATCGTACCGCGACGATGAGGGCAATTTGGAGAAAAGTGCTGGTAATGATGGACAGAGTGGGATGATCCTCTCGGCGTATTCATAGTCGCCGCACACGTCATATACGTGATGCTTGTTAAAGCATCGTCATTACCCCGGTATTCGGACAGATTCGGGAGATTGTAGCGAGTTAATTGTCGGCGATTGACATCTCCTACATCGGGTCGTACGGGTCGATCGCTTGACGTTGGTAAATAAAATTGAAGATATATACGATATAGCGTACACAATCGAAATTGCAACAATTCGATTAAACTCGATTACATTTATTGTAATTTGTAACGGTCGAACTTGCACAGTGGAGTCGTATTAAAAGCTCCTATAAAAAAAAAAAAAAAAAAAAAAAAAAAAAAAGAGTGGCGACGTGTTAACGCCGCTATTAATTAAAGTGAGACTTTAAGGATCAAGTGGTAGCTCTCGGGGTTTTTTTTTTACAACTTTTTCTTCCTCAATATTCATGCAATCGTCAATATAAGTTCATCTTCTTTTAACACCAGATATTAACAGAATAAGTTTTAATTAGAAAACTTGCTTTCATCGTCGTCGGAGTTGAATCGCGAGAAACTTCTCGATTGCTTGAAATCGCTCGTCTTTTTTTTTTTCTCTCCCCTCCGTCTCTTATTATTGCACAGGTTTTTCGTTTTCGCGTTAAATGGTCAGATATATTGATAAACGGCGCGGCGGGAGAGGGTGTAACGGAAAGCCTGTTCTGATTTACTATCGGCTTCGGCCGAAATGTTGCCAAGGCTAACTTCGGTTTCTGCGGCGGTGTCGCGCATAAAGGAACACATAGCTATTGTTCGCCATTGAGATCATCGGAGATAATTAAACTACGCGCATTGTACGCTCAGTTAACTGGCAGGATTATTGTCCTCCAACCAAACACCGGCAGTCATGCGTGAGTGATTCCTGAGTTCTCTAATGTGCGTCACGACACACACTAATGCAGACGATCGATCGATCAAACGCAAGTCGCGCGAACAAACGCTAGTCGCGAATTATCGAAAATGTTTACACGCGCAATTGTTTGTAGTCTTGCAGTTCCGATAATATGCCAAAGAACATTCGCGTAAATCGGGCGAGTGCCCTCTGTATAAAGCAACTCCCGGTGTGTAACTCTCCGCGCGTTTCGATTACCGGCGGCGGAGTGTGGTTCGGGCGTTTGTTTTGGAGCGCAAAGTTCGTCGAGAGTTTAGCGCATTAATAAAAATTGATTTTAGAAAACGGTTCTCTTACGTGTAAACTTGTTTTTGCTACCACTACACACACGATTGATCGGAAATCGATATTGAATGCGGTAATTAAGCTCGTGGCTCAAACAGGGCGCGCCAATTAATTGGAATGTTCTCATAAATTTAACGTGTCGCTTGCAATTAATCACAAGCTATTCGAAACGCAACTCGTCGAAAAAGTTTTTTTGCCGCGATGATCCCCTCCCCTCGATTGTTAATTATTGATGCGCTTTCGCAATACTAAATACTAAATAATTGCGCTTCGCGCAATTTAACTTTTTTTTTTTGTTCAATTTTTTTCTACGTCAAAAAGTTACGCACCAATTGTGAATAACACAAGAGTCAATAAATTTTACAGGAAATGGCAAACTTACTGGCAACGTTTTTCTCCGCTTCCGTTCGTGTGCGCGTTGTAGTTGTGGTCTTTGTGGTGATCTCTGCGGCAATACGAAATGACAAGAATGACGAGTTGCTTTCGTACAACAAACGTAAAAATCGATCGATCGGCTTTCAGCGAATACTTACTGTTGTGAATCTCGGTGGTGGTATTTTCCTGCAAGCTGCTCTTGTAGATTCTTCTTTTCGGTGAGCCGATGTTATCTCTGCGAATGCAAATAATAAAGAAACAAGTTGTCGTTTTGAAATGCAACAAATATGTAACGAAATGTTTTTCTTCGTTTTTTATTCAACAGGAATCTCATTACTTACTGATTCAGACCGAGTTTTAATTGTTCTCCAGATGTGCGCAGCAAAGTGTGCGCCTCGCTGTTTGTCAGATCCCGAGTACTTTTTCCGTTGATGGTACTAATCAAATCACCCTCTCTCACGCCTTGTTGAGCCGCCTTGCTTCCCGGATTTACCTGCAATCCGAGCAGATAGCACATTTGTAAGTATAATTCAAACATTTGTCAATTCAGAAATGTAATTTTACAACCTAAATTAATGCACGTTCAATGATACTGAAATAATTGTAACCTCGAAGCGACTTATTGATACGAGAAGGTTGAGAATCACTGTAGTTTTTCGATGCGCCTGGAGGTAGGCAACGTTCTCAGACGTCGACACGCGACGCTGTCTGAAAGCAGTTGCACAGGCGAAAGAGCGAAAAATTATTGAATCGAAAAGAAATGAATCACGTTCTCGCTTAGAAGCGAATATTTCGGAAAAGTAACAAATAAATACATAAATATTATTTATAAAAAATGTATATACCGTAAATTTTAAAAATCACATATTATAAATAAAATATCCAATACCATAAATGAAGTTTTCCCGCATTTTTTTTAATTACAATTATTTGTTAACGCGTTTCACTTACGCTATCGCAAAAAGAATAGCGTTTTTAAAATCAAGAAGAAAAACTACATTCGCATTGCAACTACATTGCATAATTACCTCCGCACGCAGTCATTGCAATTGCCGTAACGCAGTTGAAAGAATTAAGTTAAAAATTAAGTTAGAAAGAGTATAATCTCTCCCGAGGTAAATCCCGAGGAAAATAAACTTTCTTTCGGCAATATCTCCGCAACGTCGAGTGGAGATTTAAGTCGCAGACGCTTAAGATTCTCACCGTGCCGTCGTACTTCCGTTGGCCGGATGAGACTCGGAACTTCAACATCCCGATGAGTTTCCACTCTCTACCCTCTCGCAGTTGACAGAACGCTAGTACTCGCACAACGTGAAAATGATGAAAAAAAAAAAAAAAAAGACCTCTCTCTTTGACACCAAGGAAACTTTTTAACGTAACGTTTGCGAACTCGTTTTACTTGTCGCGGTCTGCGAAATAAACTGTTCGTGTATGTGCGATGTCGCTTTTATCTTATACCGAAGACACACGTCAGCGTGTAGTTTTTTTTTTTAATAGTTTTCAAAATATTTTGTTCTCCAACATCTATCTCTGTAAAAAATCTTTCTACTCGATCGATTCTATTTAGCGTAAAAGCGCGCGCGCGCGTTTTATATTTGTTCGGCTATTAAAACAATCATTTAAATTCGCGTTGTGTTTTTCATGCACCGAGTTAAACGCATAAAAGTCGGTTAGAGAGACGCAAATTGCGTTGTTGGAATAACAGATTCGCTGCGGATTACGCGGTACGAGACAGATTTACTTGCGGTTGCGGGACAGATTCGAGAACAATTAACAAAGACGAGATCAGAGAGAGAGAGAGAGAGAGAGACGACGAAGGTACGAGAGAAGAGACGACGTGCACCGCGCGTCGAAGAAGAACGGCTACTGAAGAAAACTCGTGTCCCCGGACGGGATGCACCACATCGTTGGACCGCCGTCGCATCGGCGCCAGACTTTTCGGCTACACTCCGGGAACAACACCGGGGAGCTTTTCCGAATGACCTTCTCCTTCACGATGTTGTTTGGATTTCGTGAGAGGTACTGGAGTGTGAGAGACCGTGACGTACACGCGTGACAAAACGCGACCCGATTCTCAAAGGACTCTAAGGACTTCGTTGTTTACGCAAACTGGCTTCCGGCCAGACCGCGTTGTTAGACTTGCGTTGTTGTAATTACAATTTATATATATAATATACAAAGTCATCATACACTTGGTACTATCTCTCTACCAAGTGTGCAAATATTTGTCAAAACTTGTATTTTGTTAACTAACGAATAAAGTTGCCATCATATATATATATATATATATTTCTAAATAAACAAAAGTTTGTTTGTTGTTAGTTATATTAATCAAATAAAAAAGAGATAAAAAAAAAACATTTTTTGTCCATTAAAATGAGACAGAGATCGCAATAACAACTACAAAAATATATTTGAGGTGAAACGAACGAATGTGAACAAACGAACGAACGTTAAAAGCTGGCAAGCGGAATTCCACGCTTTACGCTTCGCGCGTAAATCTCTCGAACTTTTAATTATTATGCAAGACACGACTTTTTCCAAGTGCACCGACGAAACTCGAGTTCATTCCGCTTCATTACCAAGCAAACGTGAATTACAAAACTTTGCGATTACAGAACTTTTTTTTTTTTTGCATTAATAGAGAAGAGCGTTCTGTTCATAAATAATTAAAATCTCGATAAACAGCCGTTGTGTTCTTTATCGCTGGTTTCTAATTAATTCTGTTTCTCAAAAGCAATTAAATCAATCAAAATTTCAAAACATGTATAAATTGTTTGACAACATTAATATTTTACAAATAATACAAATTGTTTTAATTAATACTTTAATTTTCTTTCTATCTGTACGACATTATTTTGGAACATTGATTTTACGTTCAAATGCCGCGCAATTTCGTTCGATTATAACGACCCTTTAACCATCGGCGCGGCTAGCTAAGGGAAGGCCGCAGAAGCGATTGGAGAAAGCGACGAAGGAAATTGCTTTCGGGCGGACGCGGAATAATAGCGTCTAGAGGCGAGAACGCGGCGATGGAAAGCGAGGAAAAATCGGACAAGATAATATAGGACTGTTCGAGAGGATCATCGTGACCAACTTCGTGCGGTACCAGCGGGATAATAAGCGATCGCAGGACTACACAGAGAGAGAGAGAGAGAGAGAGAGAGAGAGAGAGAGAGAGAGAGAGAGGTTGCCCGGAACTTGCCCGCGGGTATTCGCGCCGCTTTTGCTAAAACGTTCGCATAATTCGTCCCACGTTCGCGAATAATTTCAGAAACGCGCCCGAGAGATCGGCCGAGGAATTCGGATAATTCCTTACGAAAGAGATAAAGAGAGAAGATCCGATTTTAAATGGATAAAATTTAAACAACTCTTTGACATATATTTAATTCTCGCGGTCTTGTCTCATCCATCACCGAGAAACTTGACTTTTTCCTTTCGAGCCTCATCGGCTTTCTTCGTCTACTTCGATAAAATTTAGAAACAATATATTTTCACGTCTCGAGACCAATTTTCGCCGTCAAGCTTCTTCTCGTCTCGCAACTCTTTTACCGTACTAGAAAATCTTGCGGAAGTGGTTTTGTATTTGATTATATAACGTTGTATCGGCGACGCTTCTCTCCGAGGCAATTTATACTCCCTTCAAGTATACACGCGCGGCAATCATGCGACGCGGCAGACCGAAAAATTGAATATATTCCCGGAGTGCGTTCGATACCGATGAAATCCCATCCTAATATTTTTTTTTTTTTTTTTTCCGCGAATTTTCCGACCGTTACGCGTCGTCCTTTGCATAAACTCCAAGAGAACAAATACCTAACGGTGACGAAAACCACTGGAACTCGTCGTTCGTTGAACCCGCGCGAACTTTGCGCGACGCTGCGTTTACAGAAATACGCTGTACATATTAAAAAAAAATCGTTTCTTTGTGTAATTTTTTTTTTTTTTTTTTTTTTAATAATGTCGTTTGTAAAAATCGTCTTTTAACTTCACGCGGTTGTAGTTTTTGTTAAACGACGTTGCGGAAAGAGACAAATAATTTTCTCGACTTTAGTTTCGTGACCGCGTCTTATCGCGCGAGCGAAGAATTCAGGATACAACCGACTTCGTGCCTGTTTTAATTGACGCGGTCAATTCGCGCCATTACGCGCGATTATCGCGCAACAAGACGTTACCGCCTCGCACAAAACACACTGTCGAAATCCAGGAATTATCGTTCGTCGTAGGATCGTTAGTAATTCTCTCCATTGTGAGCGACGTATAGGGTAAAAGACCCAATTACTGTCACCTGAATAATAAACTCTGGCGTTAGTGAATTGTTTTTACTACTTATTTATCAAAAACATGTGTTTTTCTTCTTATCTGATATTATTCGACGTCTCTAATATAAGGAACAAAATAATACCGTCTCTCAAAATCTCCACTCTCTCTCTCTCTTTTAATTATAAATGTAATAATTAAAAAAGAACGATGCGAGACCTATTACTGTCACCCCTAAAATGAAAGAAACGAGACGCGAATGTCGAGTGCTGGATTTTTGTTATTATTAATTGCGCTTAAAATTCTATGTTAGATTGTTTTCATGCGTAAATTTTTAGGATTTATTTAATATTTTAAATCAAATAGCTTTGGGTGACAGTAATTAGACAGGTGACGGTAATTGGGTCTTTTACCCTAGATTCCGAAGAATGGTGCTGTCAGTTCAGACGCGGATGTATATATATATGTGCGATAGAGGGAGAAAAAATCTTATAACTATTACAAAACTCGTCGGAAGATAACACACACACTGTCCGAACATATATCCGTTCGTGCTTTCCGAGTTCAACCGCGTATCGGGCCAAATATTCTCTAGGAAGTATATATGTACGTCGAGACGATGATGTCAGACACTCTTTATATCCGAAAAGATACTACGCTCTTTTACATAAATGTTAAATATCGTCTCTTAAACTACGCTCTTGTTATAAATTTATATAAATTTTCGAATTTTACATTCAATTCAAGTCTCCGTGTGTATTAACTTACACGTTTGTAAAAGAAGAAAATAAATATATATACTTGCACATATATATCTTCGGCATTGGCTCGTATTGATAAATAAATACTTAATATTGATAAAATATATATAAATTGTATTACAAAAAAGTTTGCGTTAAATATTGTACATCTGATGTCCGAAACGTGATCGTTCCCCCATCGCTCTGTGTGCGAAACGAGAATAACGGATACAAATTCGATGAGATTTTCGTGTAAAGCGCGACACACACTTCTCTAACGATCATTCAACGATCGGTTACACATAAAACGAGCGCACACAATAAAGCGCGCATAATGAGAGCGACGAGCGTAAACTTTCGCGCTTTCCGTGGAAATTCTCGCCGGAAGGTAAGTTACGACGCTGTCATCTCTCGCGGAGAGGATCGGAATAGAAATGGGAAATTGTAAAATGTGTCACGCGCCGCTTGCCGCGCGCAAGATGAAGAAAGAGGAGGGCATTGCGCATTTATCACAAAATAAAATTTCTCAAAGCACCCGCGGGGTGATGTTTCACCGAGACTCGGCGCTCGTGTTTGACGCATGGCTCTATAAATTCCACGACGGAAAACTCTCGAACCTTCTTTCCGCGGGCTTTCGTAAATTCGAGAAAAATATCAAATCGCGTATCCGCACGTATGTGTGTGTCTTACTCGATAAAAAAAAAAAAAAAAAAAAGATTTAAAGAACGCGTTCACATCATAAATTGCGTCAATATTTCGCAAACTATTCTTCGTTGACGATCTCGCATCGGCATTCGGATGCATCGCGTCAATTTGTTACTATTTTTCGAGTTTAATTTTTACACGCGTTATTTCTGACATCTCTCAAATGTGTATTATTTTATATTGTTTGTAAGACGGTGATCTTTTGTTCCGTTTCTCTGGGTGTTGGCGAGTACTGTGACATATTTCAATCCGGTTTTTAAAGAGACAAAGTGACTAAAGTAAGGTCACGTGACTCGAGTCACGTGTTGTTTTTCTTCTCCTCCTTGTCACGTGACTTTACTTTAGTCGCGTTTTTAAAGACGCGCGTTCGAGTGCGACTTCGTTGCGCGCGAACTTGGCGCGAGGAAACCGAAGAGGCGAATTCCCGTCTACGAATTGCGTATGCATAGAAAACGCGTAACAAGTCGAAGGGATTTCCAGGTAGTCGACACTTTCGAGCTACGTGAGCGGCATGCATCGCGCGCGCGCGCGCAAAGGAAACGCACACCACGTTGGAGAATATCTTTCGGTTTCTTTCTCGTTACAAAATCTCTGCGTCCGCGCTGATATACACGCTCTGTATATATATATATCGCGCGCTGTTGAATTGTGGTCACTTTCGAGGCGCGCAGACACTAAATTGTAATTTAGGTGTTGATCGCGGTCACGACGCCCCCGGCGATAAATCTGGGGACACCCGCCACGATATACGCGGCGTTTGCGCACCAAAGATAGCAGCACTTTATAAATGATAGCGCACCGAGAGAGAAAGAGAGAGAAATATATCTATATATATATATATTCCTATATCCTATTCCTATGTATATATACCTACGTATATATTCCGTATATTGCTGAAACGAATTCGGAATTTATGGCTTTCAATCGTAGCTGTTCGATCCAATTTTGACCGGAACGTAAATTTTCTCAAGGACCGTGTTTCTGGCAAAAAGTAAAGTGTAGATAGGTGGAATTGTACGTAATTGTTCAGCGAAAAAATATTGTCTTCTATTTTTTCACGCGTATAACATTTTATATCAATACATGCATATGTGTGTGTGTGTGTGTTCGAGTCTTCACGCTCTTTCACGAATATATCTCAGAGGTGGAAATTTCTCCTCTTCTCGTAAGCTCATCCTTTGAAGTCACATTAATTACGTCAAATTTTTTTTAACAAGGAGAAAGAGCCATTCGAGAGGATTAATTATTATAATTTTGAAACAAGACGTGTCTAAGAGCCGAGAAGAAAAACTTTTGGCGCGGATGAATTATGAGTTCTGTTAAGGTTATAAAGTCGATTACTTAGTGTCTCTGGATACATTAGGTAGTGCCGTAGTGCAAGTTTCTCCGGTTGTTGTTAACGTCGTAGCGAGAGAAAGATAGAGAGTCGCGCCGGTATTTGCGTGCGGCGCAGCATTAATTATAATTCAATCGAAGATGCACCGCTTCGAAACGACGACACAACGACGAACTTCGGCCATTAACCGGGACTCGTGGGAACCGAGGATGAAGGCAAATCGCAAAAGCGAGACTCAAAGGAGACAGGAAGAAAAGGACCGCGACGTCGGTCCCCTGAAATGCATTATGCATTCGGCTAGTTCCTCGCCTCGCCCGAGGAAGGATGAAGGCTTAATTAGACGACAGACTAGAGAGAAAAGCAATTAAACTCACTGCGCCGCCGGCGGTGAAAAACAGGAAAAACAGATCTCGATATAAATATCCACTCAGTCGTTGTTGACTGAGCGTTTGCTAGTCCGTTTGACGATCTCCGCCCCCTTCTTAGAAACTATATAATTTATATAACTATATAATTTATATATGCGGGCTGGACGAATTGACTAGCGCGCGAGTCCTTATCCTTAACGCCAATTTTTTCTTAAGTTTCTTCTCTTTTTTAATTTCTGACATTCCTTTTCCTCGTTATTTCTTATTCCTTCACGTCTCGTTAAGCTCTGATCTGTTTTTTTTTCTGTTCCAATAACATATAACAAAAAGAATTACATTAACTTTTGTTAAATAAAATATATTATCTACTTCAAATTTTTTTAATCACAATAAATTGACGTAATTTGACGTTTATTTATTTCTCTTGGACTCTTCGAGCCCATTTGACACATCAGAAAACTAATAAAATTTATATAGCTTCTCCGGTAACATTCCGCGTAATCCGCTCGCATCGATCGATTCCGGCTCGCCTCTCACTCGAACCTCGTTTGTCGCGCGGCACACGTTGTATATTTTCAAAACTGGAATCGATTGCCATGCGCGATCCATTATAGCAACATCGACGCTTTGTATAAATATCCATATAAATCTGGTTTGGATAGTCACGTTCCGCGGATATTTATGCAATAACCGATATTCCCGCCACGAAATCCATTCAGTGCAATCCCCCGCCGCATGAATATTCGCACGGTCGCTTAGAGCGCTCAATAAAGTGTCTTATAAATGATCAAAAAAACCATGAGCAGAAGAGCGCGTCAAAAGTGCCTTATATATATGTAAGGCACTTATATATATATATATATATATATATATTATATATAAAAGCGTCAAAATATTTTTCAATGGAATATTCGTGTTCGCGCACGTAGTTGATGAGACAACAATAGATGTCGAAAAACAAAAGGCACAAAACGCTCACTTATCTCGCTCGAAACAACAACCAAAAAAAAAACCCCCCATACAGGTAGACAATGAACTTGTCGCTCGTGCACTTTTCCTCACATCGGCATCGAGAGTATAAATTCGCCATTAATTCGCGAAACTGCTCGAACTTCTACCGATTAACTTTCTCTGATATTCCCGTTATTCTTTATTATTGTCTCAAAGATCTTTAAACCGCAAACAACAAACAACCGCGCGGATAATCCCAAGTATCTGCCTCAATATACCTTACCAACCCCGCGCGCGAGCCCATTTGCGATGCTAGAACTCTCGTATTATATCATGCGTGTGCACCTGGTTCCTGAAACTCGTTTCGTATTCGCCTGCGGATTATAAAGAGCATCGACGAGTTCACAAACGAGATTTTCCGACGCGCCGGTCGCGTCGCGTGCAAAAATCGACTAGCTGGCGAGGCGTTAGCGAGCCGACGAGGAAGAGGCGCGAGAAACCACGCGTCGACGCCCCCTTGTATTATCGGCATCGGACCAGACGCCCCGCGGTGTTCTCCAATCAAACACAGCCTGACAATAGATATTAAGCCGCTGTACACATTCCGCCGTTCAATGTCGCCTGGAGATCGAACGCAATTAAAGAGCTTGGAACAAAGATAACAATTCGAAAACTCCAAATATTTTCTCTAATTTTCAATTCTTTAGATAGATCTTATAAAGTTTTTGTTAAAAAATATATTACTTTTATCTCTGACGTTTTGAATACGTTGAAGCTCGCGGCTGGCGCGATTTCAAAGAGAAATCAAAGAGCGCCAGGTGACGGCGTCTCTTACGATCATCGATTATTTATATCATTCGGCAAGAGAGAGAGAGAGAGAGAAAGAGAAAGAGAAAACTACCGTGTTAGTAAAGAGGCGCAAGGTGAAGGTGCAGTTTTACGAGAAGTAAAAATTCGACATTTTAACGTCCGTTTTTTCATACGTTCACGTTATTATAAAAAAATATATATATAACATTAACTTTTCAAAACGCTTTATATCACGATTATACATTCAAGTGTTCCGTATGAATAATGTGTAAACGAACGAGAAATTTTCTCAGGTTTGCAAGCGCGCATTAATAAATTAAAACGCGCGAGGAACTCCGCAGACCGGAATAATGCCGGATTAGTTTGCGATGAAATATATGCGCGTCGATATATAACCGACGTATTCGGAGCCCAACCTCCTAATAGCTGCGGATTATATCTCGTTAGGCTCGGGGTTAAGTCTCTAATTAATTTCTCCATTCCCGTTTTCTGATCCGTCGCCGTTGATCCGTGATTTATCGTCCCGGCTTTCGCATCGAAACTTCGCTTTTCAGCCGAAATTAACGCGCTCTGCTCCAAACACGCAACGCGACGAACAATAAATGGCGGAACTGATTCGACACGACGACTTTACGTCCGTATACGCGCATCGCAAGGAGAGACGTTTCACGTGTCGGCACTCGTTAGAACGCGAAAGCGAAAACTCGTCGGTGAGGTAATTCGTTTAAAAATACACAACACGCGACCGCGATTTTACGTGCGAAACACACACACACGGTTTTGTTGAGATCTTTAGTCCGCTCCCGGGCACAATCTCGAATAAAAGTGGTACACCGCGACGTTTTCCGCGGAGTTCTTTGACGTTCTCGCGTTCGTTGACAGCAGTCATCCCGGTGGTGACCTTCGATCGATGAAGCTTGCATCAAGCTCTCCGACTTCAAAATAGCTACCGACGCGCGTCTCAAGTTTCCCCGATCACTTGCTTCGCCACTCCTTCCCGCGCTCGCAATTCCGAATCCGTCTGTCCGTTGCGAGACAAATGTTTCTAATTTATGTTAAATAATAAGTACAAAAGAAAAAATTTCTTTTATTTATACGTAAAAGTCGATTATTTTTCTCTCACTTTTGCTTCAAATGCGCGCTTTAATGCGAGATCGTCTTTAATTTACGTGAGAAAAAAAAAAAAGATCGATCGATGCATCGGGTCAAGTTGATCCAATGTCGATGTTACCTTGCAATTCTCTCGGCCCGGAGACAATAACGCTGCACAATGGTGACCCGCGCGCACTCGCCTCGCGATCAATTGCATTCGCTACCCGTTTTGTAGCCCGAGACGTAAAATTCTCTCACTTCGTTTGTATTCTTTATATAGAAGCGAGAATATATATAGTTTATAATTATTCATTCGCGTTGATATATTACAGAATTTGTTCCGGTGTTACAACAAATTATAGGGAGGATATAAAAATAAAACGGAATAACGTTGACAGCATAAGATACACAGCTACGAAATAGCTTCGAAGATCTCTCTCTCTCTGTCTCTCTCTCTCTCTCTCTCAATGATCGTTCACGCGCTTCTTCGATCAAAATGCGCTGTTTGAAAAGGAACGCGCATTTTTCTTTTTACTCGCACAACAGGCAGCGTGATTTGCGCGAAGCTTTAAGTAATTCAAAAATGTGTTTGAAATAATGCGCGTTTGAGCAAGAAACATCGTCGAGCTTCTGGTTAATTATGTGAATGCCGGCGTCGTCCTTTCTTTTTCGGCTGCAGCACTTTCTACGACTCGCTCTTTTTTTTTTTTTTTTTTTTTATTCTCTTTCTTCTCTCTTTTCACGACGTAAGTACGTGCTTGTTTCGTCCTAAGTACAGAACGCGTGGAAAAGTACGACTCTCGGATATTAGTTAGTGGAACTACGAGAAAGAGAGAGAGAGAGAGAGAAAATGGCATTTTGCTTCGCGCTCTTCGAAGCTTACGTCTGCTTCATTTGTTAGTGACGTGTGTGCTTAAAAGTGGAGCACGTCATTAGAAAAGAGACTGGGAATCGCAACGGGGAAAAAATATATACAATTTGATAATAATCAAAAAAACAGACCTAGACGTTATTTTGAAGTAACAATCGTTTTGAATAGACATTTGTTTTTTTGTAGTTAAATATTACATCGATATTTTACTCGTTTAACTACAAACAATTGTTTCAATTTTGATGATCTTTCGAACAACGTGTACGAAGACATAATTGATTGCTTTTAATAACTCGAGTTAATTTAATATGCTTTGACATACTTCAATATAGAATAATTGACTTTCTAAGAAGAGATCGAGAAAAGTTATTAAAGTTAATTGGATTAAATGTCAATTTTTTCTACACGGTCACGTACTCACCTCGAACTAATATAGCGACAAATTTTAACGTCCATGTCTCTCTTGATATTTCATAATATCCGTTCATTTTCTTTCTCTCTTTCTCTTTCTCTCTCTCTCTCTCTCTCTCTTACTCTCTGCTAAAATATATCATGAATCCGATCTCCGCAGCGACTATTTCGCGGATTCCGCCTTTGCGCGCTCGGTAGCCCGTCCGCCACTCACCGTGTATTTTCTCCTGGACGTTTTTACTCCATTGATTTTCCACCGGAGCTTTCCCGGCCCCGCCGTGTTAGTACCAACGTCCAATCTCGCTTTTCAGAGAGCGTCGCAACGCCAGTCGTCACAACCGCGTCGCACAACCGTCCGATATCTTCTCTTCTCACTTTCGCGTGCAAACTTTTGCTCGCGACAACAACCACGCGAGCTCTATCGCGAACTCTATAGAGCCACTCGTTTGTGTCCGGAAGGGAAGAAAAAAAAAAAAAAAGTTGTAACGAAGCGTGTATTTTGTGTGGCTGATGGCGTCGAGTCCGGTCGGTTCACTGAGAGAGGAAGACCGGCCAATGCCTAGGACAATATTAGAATCGGGATCTCGATCGCGTTCCCTCTCTCTTTCTTCTCTCTGTATCTCTGCGTCGCACTTGTGTTACACACAGTCTCGTTCGTCTCTATCTCGCACTTCTCGTCTTGATCTTGGTCCATCCCACGCTCCCCTAACCTCCCTCTCCCCCGCCCCGAGGCTCCTCAGGCTTCCTCATGTTTAGTTCGGCACGACGTAATCTCGCGTCATTGCGCGCATCAGAGACTTGTACACACAAGCGCATGTGCATTCTCATCAAGTACACACAAGTCTCAAGTGCAGGTAATTTAAGATAATAAAAGTTTTTATAAAGGTTTACAAAGGTGAAAAAACAACGTACAGTAATTTAATTCTTTTATTTTTAAAGATCAAACCTGTATTTTTATCGGAAAACATGAGTACACACACACACACATACATACACACATACTGTTTTAAGCCGACTATGGTTGATTATTTTTCAAGCGACACACAATACGAGTCCGCGGTTCCTTATAATACCGAGGCCTTCTTACATTTCCGTTACACGTCGCACGTGCGCGTGCAAAACGAGCCCGCTTGCGTTCCACTTCACGTACGCGCGTGTGACACTTCCCGCATTAGTTATCGCATGCGTATACATTTATATCTCGCGATTGCGTATCGCGCGGCGTGTATTCACTTCGCCGATATCCGATCGGTGGATCCGTGCACGCGTGCACGAATGCGACGGCGACCTCGATCGCTATAACGCTGATAACAATCTGCGACTTTTGATTGCGGCGAGTGTTTCGCGCGACATTCACCTCCTCTATTCCCGTACGTGTAACGCGCGTACAAAGAATAACGCGAGAATTTAGGGTCAACGACGCGACACGCGTACGAGATGAGACGAACCGACTACTCACCTGACGTTATTCGACGCGTGGGTGCGCCCGCGAGAGGCGCAGCAATAGATACAGTTTTTAACATTGACCTCTGGAGGTCAATGCCAATAAACACGTAACATTCTCCGTACTCCGGGGCCTTAACCTTTTGAAATTCCCGAGCGACAAATAACGTAAGAGCCTTCGCGCCGAATCTAATCTTCGAAATGTTATCAGTGCCGCACCAATGACTCAAGTTCTTTTCAAAATATTTATCGGTAGACAAAAGAGCAAACGATTTTGTTACGTGTTTTAAAACTATTCGTAAGCTGCTAAAATAAAATACTCATTTGTTTCAAGATGCGCCGTAAGAAAAATTTCACATCGCGCGTGTTTTCGACTGCTTTCGGCGGCCGTCGCGCGAGGAATTAATTAACCGCGCAATCGACGGTCTTGTTACGACGTTAATCACAAACCGAGAAGCGTTGGTTACCACCCCAACTCTGCTTCTTGCGCGCACATCTCCCTTGTGTCTTGTGACTCTCGTCTGCTTCTCTAAAGAAGCCTACTTGAGCCGCGTCGGCGGTGTCGGCTACGGCGCAGCTTCTTCCGACAAAAAGAGGAGCCAAGCAGCGGTGACTGGAATCTTGATGCGTGATAATAACTAAATGTAAAGAGATACTCTTCCTCTTCGATGTCATCAAAGTGCAAAATAAGAGATATGTATATGTTCATACTCTTGAATCCAAAATCAATGATCCCGCTCATTTGCCGCTTCTCTTCTTGATCTCCGCGATCCGTGCACGATGACAAAAAAATGAATAAATCGTTCGCGACTTCTTTGATTTCTCAAGTGTTCTCTAACCGAATAGAAAGAAATATCGCGTCCGTTGCTTTTTCAACAGAATGCCCCGCGATTTGAGAACCCCTGATGTAGCGGATAACAGCTCCGACTCCAACCTGGGTGGTCAGAGTTCAAATACCGCTCGTCATCTCCGGAGTTTTCTGATACACACGCCATAGTTCCACGGTGATTCAAAACTCGCTTTAAAACCTGCGCGGCTTCTCTTACGCGCCGATGTAAACGTCGATGGACGTGTAACATACCGACACTCTTCGTAATTTCGAAATTACAAGAGGTATTTTAAAAAAAACACACACACACACACAAGAACACAATAATATTTTAATATCTTTCTTCGAGAAATTTCCTAAAATTTTATCGATCTCTCGAAGAAAATTGATCGAACTGTCTCATCGATTGCGCAACAACAACATTTTCGTTGGCGAAAGAAAATTGCGTTACATCTTGACGTAACTCTTGGCGCTCTTCTAATAGTTACAACGCGCGTACACGCGTAATGCAATTAGAGACTCACGTGGACCGCCGAGAACAAGAACCGCAATCAGCAGCGACGTGACTTTCACTGAACTGGTCCGTGTTGCCGCTGACATGCGAGAAGAAACGTCCGTTTGTCTCTCATCTTCCGCTCTTCTTCTCGCGATTATTGCAAACCCCACACAGAGCGGAGGGAGGTGATGGGAGAAGATCGGGGGGAATAATGGCGGTTGTTAGAGCGAGTAAAAGATCAATTCGTCCGGGTAATAACGTCGGACGAACACGCGACGCGAGTGTTCCACCAAGGACCGCAAACGTTGCGCCGATATATTGACGTATCGAGCGGCGAACTGTGCTAAAGAGGCAGCTTTCATGAAGGCGAGCTATTTATATAAAAGGCACATATGGAATCGAGAGCGCATTTTTATTAACAATACGACACCACTGTTCGACACATCAAGTTCAGTGCTCCGTCGAGCGAAACAATTTTCCTTCGATTAATTCGAGACGACTCTTCGAACGTGCATCTAACAAAATATATATATATATATAAAATATATAAAAATATATATATAACGCGTGAATTATAAATATACATGTATTTGTATTTTTTATTAATATTTATTTATTTCTATTTCACAATTCTATTATTGTTATACTCGCGCAAAAAGGTTGATTATATATATATATATCTCATTTCATTCGTATTTTAATTACAATTTTTCTTCGCTTCTTTGCAAAGAAATGTCTTAACAAAGAAATGTCTCACTTTTTTTTTTGTGTCCCTCCGAATCGTTTGAAAACACTCGGAATTGCATTCCGCCGCATTCTGCTTACGTTAGAAGTCGCGAGACATAACACCGCGCGATTTTAAAGAGAAGCACTCTCGGGAGATCACAATAAGCGAATGAAGTTTTTACGAGCAGACTCGCGTCGGAGGTTCTCGATCAATATTTTTCCCCTATGTGTGTGTGTATGTGTGTGTGGATGCGCGCGCGTATATGAGAGAGCAAATGTTTGCCGAGTTACACTCCCGCGACAATCTATTCCGGAGTAAAGAGCGGTGTAACGATCCGCTACTTCTGCAAAAGAAATCTAAATGTAATATTTAACTGTATATATATATATATATATTCGCCTGTTTATAACGTCTTAATATTCCTCTCGTACAATTTCGCGTTGTTTTTTTCTCCGCGGTCGAGACGGATAAATTAAATAACGTAACATTTAATTTTCGAGAACATCGTCGCTAATCTCGGGCGTCTGCGAATCGTCAACTCCAGGGATCCATCTTCTTTTTTTTTTTTGCGACTGCACACTGGATGATTATATCCCGCTTGCCCACTCATAAATACCAGCGTCTGTTTTCCGCCGCGTAAGCGCCGCGAGCTACGACTCGATTGAAAGAGAAGGATTCAGCTCTTTCTCTTTCTCCCTCTTTCTCTCTCTCTTTCTCTCTCTTCGGCATTCACTCGCAATTAAAAACCTCGAGAACTCGTTTAAAAGATACGATTGTTACGGGACACATCTCGCGAAAGAACGTGACGTTCCCAGTGGCTGACGAATCTTAGTTGGAATTACGCACTCCGAGTGAAAACCGGAGTCAAGGGAGACGCGAGATAGGGTCTCGCGCCCAAGTTCACGAAGGTTTTTGTCATACCTGACGTTCAAAATCAGAAAAGTGTCTCTGGAGATAAGAAAAAAAAATGAACAAGTCGGAGAAAGATAAATGTAAATTTTATATAACTGTAACACACACACACACACACAGATTTTCTCAAATGTATATCTGAAAAATGTTTAAGAAACTGTCAACGGAAGAATCCACCGCTTAATCTAAGTTGCTTTTACTCGCTAGCGAAATAAGCGCGTTTGATTTATTTTCGTTTGCGAGTCTCCTCCTTAAAGACCGCGTCGCACCATAGATCGAATGCGGAATGAATGTTACAAACCTTTTTCCGGTACGTGCTCGGCAGACAGGCCCACTGCGCGTAACTCGTGTGAACCATTGTGTGTGAAAGGATTTTTTTTTTCTCGAATTCTCTCTCTTTCTGTCGTTGCTCGCAAGCCACGTGTACTTCGCGACAACGGCACTTGATCCGCAAACACGCCGCGCACTTTTCCTTTTAAATCATCGTCATTGCGCGCAATCGTCTTCGATTCGCCGGATGTAATTTCGCTTACAACACACCGCAGTTTCGCGCGCGCGCGCGAGAAGAAAGTTTGAGACAAACTTGAGCGAACTTGTGTCACGTTCTCGTTTCCTCTTTACTCTCGCGTGTCTCTCGCGTTGGTTTTGATCTCCGTACGCGTTTTTGCGCGGTCTCTCACATCTCAAAATTACATCTCGCTTTTATTTTTACAACGTCAGACAAACGTCAAAGAGATTTGACACATTTGTCAACCGCGCGTCTCCTATTTCGAATAGATACGTATTCACACCTTGAAATTCCACGATCGGGCGAGGAACTTCCGCGTTTCTCGAACACCCGCGATGTTTTCCCGCGCAGTTACGAGGCAGTAAAACTAACCGCCGTTCACTGGTATCTCTCACGCTCTCCGGCTCGGAGCTTTCTCTGTTTTTTTCGCGCTAAAAGAAAAAAAAGCGCCGCTACCAAGAGTCTTGCACCATCGATGACTCACAATAACACGTCTCTCTACGCGTTCCGAAACTATTTGTCGATATTCATCGAACATTTTGTCTCAAACTTGTTATCAGTCAACATTTTGTCATTGATTGGCAACGACGCAAATTCGATAAGACGTCAATTCGCCATTTCCGTTTTATTCGCGATATCGACAGCGGTTTAAATTAAAAGTCCATTAGACCGAGATACGGATCACGGGGGGACGCGTGAAACGTCGCGATAAACGCGATAAACGCGATTCGATTCGATTCGATTGTTCGCGAATCGTGGAAAACACGTGCGCTCCGAAAGCGCGGCGATCGGAGCGCGTCTCTCGATCGTACGCGGACGAGGAACCGCTACCACTGGCCCAAGAAACGACGACGCGGCCACTTCAACGCGGCGAAGGCATATGGGACCCTCTCAGGTCCGTGAGACTGTGAGGCTCCATCGAGGAGCCCGAAGAAGAAATAGAATGCGCCGGAAAAAAAACACGCATTAACACGCTCTACGCTGCGACAGTTTTCTTTTTATTTTTTTTATATAAAATAGATATATTTTTATTATATAAAGTCATCAAAAATCTGAGAAAAAACATAGTTTAATATTACCGAGTCAAAATATTTTGATTATAATTGTAACAAAAATATTACGAAAGAGAAAGAGAGAGAGAGAGAAAAAAATCAAATATTGTTGCGGTATCAGAAAGTAGACGAGATATTGGATAGGAGTCGCACGAATGCGACAAGATTTTCCTGCCCTGTTCTCTATCGCTTTCGGGGTCTCCCGAAGCCCGAACACGGTCCTGACCACTAACTCGTTCTACGACGATAAGTATCGAGAGTAGACGACGACAAGGATGCAGAGAGGCGTAGCCTCTCATACATCGGGACTGTGTTATGCGGGCGTAAGTGAGCGCTGGGAACGGGGCGAGGAACGCTCACTTCGATGCAGAGGGCAACGTCAACAGGGAGAGAGTGCAGACGTAAGTCACTCTCTCTCTCTCTCACTCTCTCTTTCTCTCTCTCTCTCTCTCTCTCTTCTTCGCATGTCGGAATGACTAATAAACTAAGAGTCGGAACACAATCGCGGAGTCTCTCTCTTGCACCCGCACAACGCGCGCGCGCGCGCCAGACACAACCGTCATCATACACCACCGGGGTCGTATGTTGCTACGAGTGGCTCGTCAAAATGCTATTAGCGGCCGTTTGCTCCTCGCCCATTCAGAGGCCCTTCGCCTTCGCGCGTGGAAACGCGCGGCTATGACGACGCGAGTCACGAGGTGGCTGACCCTCACAATTTCTTTCTTTCTCTCTCTCTCTCTCTTTCTNCGCCTTCGCGCGTGGAAACGCGCGGCTATGACGACGCGAGTCACGAGGTGGCTGACCCTCACAATTTCTTTCTTTCTCTCTCTCTCTCTCTTTCTTTCTCGCGCGCGCGCGAGAGTTCTGGGATTACGCCAAAAAGGATCTTCATCCTTAAACCAGTGACCCGAATACGCTGACGTACAACTCACGAACTTGAATCGCGTCTTGAAAATCGTCTTGAAAAAAATTCGACGAATCATTTTTCACGTTGTGTGACGCGAACACGAGCGATCAAAAAGAAAAAAAAAACGCAACAAATACCGCGCGAGATTCTTGATAAAAACACAATATACCTGGCGCACTCGGAAAGTTTTCTATGATAAGTATTCCCGGGATCGCGTGGACTATCATAATTGCTGTCACGGCAATATATTTGTCCGACCTTGTCCGTTATCGCAGTTTCATAGCGATAGAAACACAAAGGTGTTATCGGAATTGCGCTGTACATTATTCATTAGACGCGAACCAGGTGGTTCGGTATTTATTCCTATTCCACACAAGCGCATGTAAATTCGGTGGTCGGACATCACGAACTTGCGCTTGCAATCAGATGCAACGTGTAGTTTATATTAAAGCCGTGGAAGGGGCAGCAGTGGTTTCTGCACTAGAAATGCCATCAGTTCGGTTCGGCAAATCGTCGAGATATCTTCGTCGAGATAACCGTTATCGCGCCATATTGTTCTGTTATCAAAAAAAAAAAAACTCTTTCTCTTCAATAATTATCAAATGTCTGTTTATGTAACAGCAGCCAAAACACAACGTGCATACGACGCAATAACATTGCACAATTCAAACCGCCGTGTATACTCTGTTTTTTTTTTCAGGTATTTATTTATAGATAAAATTATTTATAGATAAAAGATACTAATGATATTCAATATCAGAAAAAAACAAGGATCGTATATGTATCGATACACGATATTGAGGTGTATCTCCAGCCGCCGTCGCAACCATTGGCGTAGCAAAACGACGAGCCGCCGCCGCCGCCTACTCTTATGCAGCCCGGCGTGCAGGGCTGCAAGCGCGCTGCGCGAGTCTGCAGGCGGCGGCGGCGGCGGCGGTGGCGGCGATCGATTACTTTTACCGGCGGAAAGGAGTTAAAGCGCGCGCGACGACTCCACCTCGTGTTCCCTCGCGGTCTTTCTTTCTCTTCAAAAGTATATTAATGGCAACATCGTTGTTTTCGCGTATTCGCGGCGCGCGAGATCGCTTGGACCGAGTTACAAGTTTCTATTAATGTCATGTTCCGCGTCGAGATGCGTTACTTATTGCCTGTTAACATTTTGTTTGCAGCAGCGGCTTTCACGTCTGCGGCTTACAATAACAAACCGAGCTTTAGCGCTCGGTTGCGGAGCGAGCTCTTCTGCCTGCAGTTTAAATCACGGAAATTATTTACGTAAATAACGCGATACTAGGATTATTCATGACGAAGTTTAAATGCGGCAATTTAGAATTTTGCTTTAAATCCCTTCGAGCGCAACGATTCACCGAATACGAACAAATCACACGAGATGTTTCATCTGTGTGTTCTCTGCACGCACGAACAACAAACGCACATTGAAATAATTTACGTTTAACAATTAATACAAACACGCGGTTATTAATTCGCGCGATCGCGCAGTATATTTCCCGCGCGAAAATTATGTATAGCCGTTTTATTTCCGATTATGTACATTATCAAATTTTATTTATTTAACCAATTTCGATTAAAACTGTATAATTCAAGTCGACACGCCAAAATTGATTCTCGCGAATCCGAAGAGAAATCCGATTCGCAAAGCGATCGACTCGCACGCGCGCGTTTGAAATTCCTCCAAATAGCAGGCACGTATATAATCGAACTCATTGAACTAACACGCATACTTGGGTCGCGGTCGAATATCTATTTTTACCGGCCTTGGCATCCGAAACACATTGCCAATTTGCATCCGTGCTTCGCGGATGGGGAGTGAAGTATATCGGAAATCTAATAAGGGGGGCTCGAGAGAATGCGAAAACATTGTTAAGGTAGAAACACTCGACGATTGACAAAAGACCTATTTTTTTTTTTTCCAAGAATGCTAATCAACTAAAAAACAAATTAACTAATATAGTGTATATATAACGTCAGGCAAAAAGTTGAACCATAGAAAAAAAAAAGTATCGATAAGTGCCAATCATCGAAGGGGCGCTAACTTACGGGTTCGGTAACCGAACCCGTACGCGAGAACTGACGAAAGTCACCGCGCGCGCGAGCGAGCGAATGCGCACGCGGATGTGCAAGAAGAGATAAGTGTGAATTAATGGCCGTTTGCCCCGGGGTCAAAAGGCGAACTAACACCAAATTGATACCGACGGGAGGAAGGCTCGCGCAGCTGTCTTCCCCCCCCCCCTTTCTCTTTCTCTTCTCTCGACCGTCGTCATTTAGTTTCTAATGCACGATAACGGCTTAAACGAGAGACACATGTCTGTGTGTGCGCGCGCGCGTTGGAAAAATCGCATTGAGCTTCTTAACACTTGACCTCTCGTGTGCGCGCGCTCCGCCTATAATGTGTTATCCCACCGCGTGCTTCTGAAGAGATGTCAAGCCGGGGATCGTTCAACCACCACATAAACGGATGTGAAACGCGAGCTAACATTTTACACACCGGTAATAGATATTTATTCTTAATGCGACAGAAGAAAAAAAGAAAAAAAAAAAAACATACACGTCGGATTTCTCCCGCTCTCTCGCGTGCGCGCAAATGCATTTCCACGTCAGGCGGGCGCCGAATAGAAACTTCACAAGATAGCGGTATATTTCAATATTTAATCTATTCTCTACGTTCGTGTACGCGCGCGTGCGAAAGAAAGTTTTACAAGATTGAAAAAAAAAAGGGTATGTTTTTTGTTCGTTCATAGTTTTTTTTTTTTTTTTTTTATTCGAGAAGCAACGCCGCGGCGTGTAAATCGATCCACGGGATTCATCCTCGAGTACAACGCGTCGGAGAAGCAGCGTGGTAACAAGGTATATACGTCTCGGATAATTTGTTTGCTCTTATAATAATGTCCGCGTTGCCAGAGCGTTCGCAAACGAGCGCGATTTGACTCGAAGGAGTTGCACGAGGATACCGAACAATATGACGGTATCGCGGTGGTGGTGCGAGAACCACGCGAGAAACGTCAGTCGTCGTGTCTATTTTCGTTGGATCATAACCACCACCGTCATCGCTCAACATAGACGATAAGTTGTTCCATTCGCGCCGCCGATTATTTACGCGAATTCGATACGTCCAAGCGAGAGACCTCGTCGTAAAAGAGAATTTTCAAACGCGCTCTCGAAGTCACGGGCAATCGGAGAGAAAGAGAATCACGCGCACAAATTATAATTCGCGTTTTCTATAAACTTCAGTGTTGTGTGCAGTTTCACTTTTTCTCTCCGAGGAAACAAAAAAAAAAAAAAAGAGAGAGAAGAGATTCTGCACTTTGTAGATACGCGACATTATGTAAACTTAATTCTTCCGGCGAGGAAATCTAATTTTCTCGGCGAGGACACAGCGACTCCCTAGCGGAGAGTCTCGCGTGCGCGAGAGACCGATAGCGCGCGATCGGTTCCCCGGTTTAGATGGAAAAACCGGAAAAATGTCTGACGGAGAGGAGGTTGCGCACGAAATACGTATATATACGTGTACGCGTCGTCTGCGCGAGCATTAAAACGACGAAACACATCGCGACGTAGAGTAGAATTCTGGAACGCGGCCAGTACGTACGTTTGCAGGTACCGGCGGCCTTTTAAAGTGGAACTTTAGTCCTCGTGTCGCTCCTGGCTCCTTATTTAACATTTATAACGCCGGATTTAACGGCGCGCGTTCGTCGTAAATTTCTCGCGGGGTTCCGAAACCCGCGTTCCAGAAACGGCATCTCTTCGTCATCTCGCCCTTTAATCACGAGCGAACGATAAACGTGTACGCGTCGGACAAATTCGTCGGGCGCGATAAATAGACCGCGTGCACACACGTCGATTACGAAAAGCACATATACATATAACGCAAGTGAAGCGGATCTCGGACAATGATGATTAGAGAGAGACTATATACGTAAGCGCGATTGTTAATAAGTTCTCGGGCGAGAGAGAGCTTGATAACAGGGTGACCGTGTTAATCAAAAGCCGCCGCAGGAACAGGACGCAACCTTTAATCCATTTGCGCTCATGAGCGCATCATAAATCGCTGCCCGTTTATAATCGGGGCCGTTCGAACACATAAAGCATACGTTAGAGTTAGAAAACTGGCACACAGAGAGCCTCCAGAGAGAAAAGAGTTCCAACTCGCGCTCTCCTCTAAGTGTTGCTTATTAGACCTGTTTTTTATTTTTTTTCGCTTGATTTTTTCTGTGCGCCGTTTTTTGCGCCATCGCTCTCCGGTGCTCGCGCATCGATTTTAACTATCGCAAACAGCAAGAAAGTACAAGATAATGCGGTGGAGAAAACAGACACCTCTCTCTGCTGTTACAGACGATCCATCTCTCTCTCTCGCCGGGAATAAATCTCGAACTGAATTTATGATTCCCGCGCGTTATCTCGCGTCTTCCTTATTATTATTTCGGCGATTACAGCGATCGAGAGAGAGAGAGAGAGAGAGAGCGAGCGGCTCGTCCGTGTAAAAGAGATTAGAGAAACCGTTGGCGTGAAAAAAAACGGAGCGGAGAAGCGAGTCGAAGTGATAAAACCACACGACGGCTCTCGACGACAACTTCCACTTCGGCGAACATTCGGGAAAAATGTCGACCGGCATTAAACGCGGCAGTCGCGGTGCCGCGCGTGTGTCGCCGCGCCTTTCGCGGTCGCAAAAAAAAAAAGAAAAAAACCGCGCGTGTAACCGTCGCGCTAATTGTCGCGACGGCATCGCGACGAGACGCTCTCGAGTTACAGGTTCGCACGCAAGTGTGTGTCTGTTCACAAGCGTGTGCCAGTTTTTGATATGCCTACGAAGCGCGACCTTGAAAAATGCGAGCAATGTCAATGAAACGCAATACTTGCCTTCCTTCGTTACGTCTTTTCTTCAGCCGGCGCTGATTTTTTTGCGGTTTAGCTAGCGCCGCGTCGACGTGTAGCTTCCGTGACAACAATATGTGACGTCATTTTGAAACGCGACGAGTCGATAAATCGACTTGGACTCGCGACACACTGTGTGTGTGTGTGTGTATGTGTATATACACCGATAGGATGTAATACCGTGCGGTAATACACGAAACGTTAATACCGAACACGTGCTGCTCGCTCGAGAGAGGATAATTTTCTGCATAGACGGCACTGATAAGCGCATAAATAGGTCGTATGTGAAAGAACTTCGTTGTGTTTCGTTTTGCTCTCGTCTCGCAAGTGACTTAACCCACGTTCCACGAAATGCCGAGCCTCAAATTTAAATCGCGGTATCCGTTTACGTACAAATGTTCGCGTCTACGCGCGCACAAATCCGTTCGCGTTTGTTTTTTATTATTAACAAGATAAATTTAACATTTTAAATAAAATATTAAGTAGCAATAATGTGTAAGTAATTTTTTCTTACACTTTCGTATCGAGCGTGTAAATTTGCACGTAATCTTTGTATTTACAAGATAAATAATGCTTTAACAAAATTATTCGATCGATTAATTGAAATGCAAAAATAATCAGCGCGTTACGCGCACGTGTGTGCTTCTAAATACATAATTACAATATCTCTCTCTTGACCTGTGAGATAAAAATTTCATATAAACATTTTGCGTGTGTGTGCGTCGGAGAAAATAGCGGAATTTGCTGAAAAGTGCGAAGTTACATCTCGCCGAATTGAATATACAGCGAATGAGTCGCATTTTTTTTTTTTTTTTTTTTTACGCGCGCGCGACCTTTGACCCGGCGTTTGTCACAAAAGAACGTGTTCGCATCACGGTTCAAAGCGTACATATATATATATATATTTCTCTCGTCCACGTTGTAAATGTTATATTCGTGTCACGCGCATAACATGCAATTCAAACAAAGCTTCTATTTCGCGTTGCAATTTGCGCGCTTGTATAATACATTTATGAATCATTTACTGCGTCACAACATCACCTATGTTGCATAATACAGGATCACGTGTCGCGTAATAACGAAGAGTAGTTCGGAGTAAGCCGCGTGTATAAAAATATAATTCCAGAAAAGAGAGAGAGAGAAGATATAAACGTTCGATACAATTTTATAATAAAAATCGTATAATACGCGCAAATTGTGTTGCGCAATTGTGCCGGATTACTCAACTGCAGCTACGTAATATAAAATTAATATTGATAAATACGCGCATACGTATGACTGATCGTTAGAATATAATTTACATCGCGTTTCCTACTCTCCTTCCACATTTTCGAGCAATTAAATCGGATATATTTCTCTCTCTCTCTCTCTCTCTCTTTCCAAATTATCAACGTCAATCGAAAATCACATCGCAGATATTTGTGTGCGCGCGTGTGAGAAGTAGACATTTAAAATATTTAAATTGCTTCAATTTTAACCGTAGACATTTTAGCACGACGCTCAAACAAATCTCGCGTGCAGAAGAATCGATCGCGTTCTCTCTTATTAAAGGGAGAGAAGTCCTCCCAGACCGCGCATCCGACATACAATCGTTAATTCGCGTTATCTTTATAATACACTCTAAGCACGTGGTCGACCCGAATGCCGTCGTTCTAAGCAAAATGAGATTCTCGTCGGCATCACGACGACACGATCAAAGTGGGATAAGAAAGTCACGTCAAGGATTTTACGTTATATCATCGACCTTCGAGAGAAACGAATCGAATGTCTGAAATCGTAGCCGATCGCTTCGAAAAAAATCGTTAACTATGTAGATCTTGTGATTACGCATACGGTTTTATACGTATGTATATATATATATATATACACGTCGAGAATAAATTTATGCCCGCGAATCTCATCATCGGATAAAAACAGGAAATCGTTTATTCCGCGCGCGGAATCTCCAATTGTGCATTAAGAGTGCAAAAATACGACGCAATTCTGAAATTCTCAAATTGGAACAATCGTTTTTGTGAGAAGCTGAAAGAAAAGTAGAAACACGGTGGAGTGATTGCGAAGAAAATTCCGGTGTGACGCGTTCAAGAGTTATATACAACGTGCATGTACGTTATTACGCGACATAAGAGACACGCGAAGATTGATGCGACTTTTTTTCACTGTTACGCGATTATCTTGTCTCACTGCTTACTTGTGTATTATAAGCGGTATAGTCCGAGACGCGGATAAATGGGAATAATATTCGATAATAATACACGAGGAAAAACCTCGATATTCTAGGTTTTTTTCCTTTTGTTTTTGTTGTTTGTTTGTTTGTTTTTTTTTTTTTTTTTTGATTGTATACGGCGCTTTCGCGAGATAAGCGCTTTTGCTCTATCCAATAGAAATTTAAGAGCATTTAAAATCGTTTGCTAACATATTAATACTACTGTGTAACGGTAATCATAATTGCATCGGATCAGGTTGTACATGTGCAATGTGGTTATCGATTAATTAACAATTGCGCACTGACACGTCCTCATCAAATATACAGACTTGAAATGGAGAAATGAATTGTGTACGATCACTCGTATACTATTTTATTACTCGATACACATAGCTTTGACCAAATTGCATGACTAATGCAAATAATGCAAGTTAATTATCATTATTATTAATAACGGTTAATATTACGTACAGAGAGTATTTCGATCTCTCTTTCTCATTCTCTGTGAGATAATGCAATATTTCTAATAAATTTTCTCTTTATCAAAATATAATATTTGATTAATTCTTTTTAATTAAACATTACGTGTAAATTTAAATGCGAAAAGAAAACTACATATTTATTAATATATAAATTTATTTTGAATATATTTCAAATGAGAAATATACTTTAAATATATTTTATCTTTTAAAAAAAATATGTGATATAAATAACATTACTTTTTCTATATGCACAATTTTTTTTAATACACGTACACCTAATTTGCGTGACGTGATCGCGTGAATAACCGCGAAGGAAAATATTACGAGAGGCTTATACTCACTCTAGAGATGCGCAAGGGATGATGTGTGTCGCACCCGCCGTGCATGCGGAAACCCCATGGGGATCCACCGAAGAGGGTGATTTCTCTGGCGCTCATCCCGCGTTGCTGGGATCCCTCGGATTGTCAACATGCACAATTGCGTTTTACAATGCGACGACTCGAGCGGGCCTCGAGTAACCGGGCATCGTGGATCGTCGAAACGAAAGGCGAGAGCCGCCCGTGTCACTCGCGAATCGTTGATTCTTCCGCGCGACTTCTCGCGGGCCAACGGGGTGTTGAAAAAACGGGGTAGGTTAAAATCACGCGCCGACCGACGCTACGACCGACACAGGTCGCGATTACGCCTCCCCCTGACGCGAAACCGCGACGGTCAAATCGCACGCGACACACACCCGTCCGTGGCTCGTATTCAACTGACAGCGCGCGTCCTCCCCTCCCCCACGCCGCCCTTACGCCGCGCACGCACGTAGTAATGCGCGCGTACAACGCACCTCCCATCCCCTCGTGTCGTGGGATGTAACCCCCTCGCGTTCGCATTTTCTCTCCCTCGGAATCTTTTTTTTTTCTTTTCGCCGAACATTTTTATCTGACTCCGAACGCAAGTAAACGTCTGAGTGTGTATTTTTGTTTTTTGCTGCAAATTTATAAAACAAAAAAAAACTTAGTACATATTTAGTTATATTTATAAAATATAACTAAATATAAAAAAAATAGATAAAAGATTTTTCGAAAAGTTTCTTACCTCTTTCATTGCCAAAGTTTTTGGCGGATTATTTTTACAACGACACTTTTGAAAGGGAGGCGCAAAATCTACATTTCTGAATAAATCCGATCTTTATATATTTTCTTACTCTTTTATAACCACCACGCACTTATCTACATAATTACACTCTACGCTTCATTGTTGTCTTTTTCTTCGTCACAAACGCGTTATTATTCAACGCGGAACACTATCGCGCACGATTCTTTGCGAAAAGAAATGTGACCCCCGTATCTGTCATAATTCAACTTCTCATTTTTCAAGAAAATTGCTCTCCCACTTGTCAACTTCGCACATGCGCACAGTAAATCCCAACACACGACGCATTGCGCGCGCTAGATCTTTACCACGGAATAGGAATAAAGGAGAAAGGTGAAATATGGAGGAGAGTGATGACCGGTCTCGGAGTTGAATTATTGGGAGATCCGGATGTCTATAAAATAATTTCAAGTTTATATTGACAGATGGCGCCCAACGGTCCGAACCAGACTAAACATGGCAGGCTTTTCTCTTTGACACACGTGTATCAACGTATTCCACGAACGTATACGTGAATGTGAACACAAATGTGTAACTTGTGATATACATTTGTACTACAACTGAACATAATCGCAAAAAAGTGTATTCAAAGATAATAAAATATTAGTGCGTTCTAGTTTAACAGATATATCAGTATATCACAATCATATTTGACATAATAAATTTATATATTAAAATATATACAAAATTATACATAATGGCAGATAACAATGCAGCTGCGAGTAAATATTCTGCCAGACAAACATTTCGAAATAAGAGAAAAAATTGGAAAGGTAAGTAAGTTTGCGCTTATTTTTCCTCTTTTTCTTTCTCTCTATTTAAAGTTTGGCATTAAAAAAATTTTTCTCTTGTTAAGATGGTTGGCAAAGGAACAACGACCAAAGGGGATTTAAACGCAAATTTGAGCAATCGAAGGTAGGATATGTGAAAAAAAAGAATCTGGATATCGGCAATAGACTAAAAGAATTCGACATAGGAATTACAGAATACATTGGCAAGCACAATGGTTTTTCTGCGATAATCAAAGAAAGATACACCGATTTTCATGTTAACGAGATAGATCTTGATGAGCAAGTAGCCAAATTGACTCATCAAAATATCCCATGCGAGCCTGAAAATGATGAAAATATCGACGATCTAAAAGCATCGATATCGTCAGAAATATGGGACAAACTGCAAGCTTTGAAGGAAGAAAATTTTTCAAGTTTGGAGATTGACGTGACGAATCTCGACAAGGAGAAAAGAAAAATTATTCACACAATTGCGAAGAAATTAGCAAGTGTCATTAGTCAAACAATGGACAAAGATGATAAGAAATTTATTACAATTATGTCCAGTACTAAATGTAAGTAATGAATAAATGTAAAATATGATGAAGATAGCAAACTATAAACTTCATTGCAAAGCAATGTATTTTACTTGTATATATATTTATTTATGTTATTCATGTAGTTTTTGATTTTTATCTATTTTATCCAGGTCAAATGCGCAAGGACACCAGAATAGATTGGAAAAGACGCAGTGGTGAATATTGTTACTTTTTATTGCACAAAGTAAATATGGATACGATGGACGCCTTGAATCAACTGGCTGTCAATTTGCGAATACGACCGGACAATTTTAATTACGCCGGTACGAAAGATCGCCGAGCATGGACAACCCAGTGGGTGAGCTTGAGAAAGATAGATCCACGTGACATATTAAGAGTGGGTAAAAGTATACGCGGAGCTTACGTAGGAAATTTTAAATATGCTAAAGATAGCCTGAAATTAGGCATGCTGCGTGGCAATCAATTTAGAATAGCACTGAGAAATGTTTGCGGAACTGACGAAGAGATTGAACACGCTATGACTTCGCTGCGTGACAATGGCTTTCTGAATTACTACGGTTTACAAAGATTTGGCACAATAGCTTCCATACCTACGTATGAGATTGGTAAACGTCTACTTCAAGGTAATTGATCCTTGTTTGATTTTGTAGACTAATTGCATGTATATAAACGTCGTTTTGTACACACACACACACACACGCGCGTTTTGTTTCTCTCAAAACAGGTAAATGGCACGAAGCAATTGAATTAATTCTCAAACCACGTCCGGGAGAACAAGATAAAGAATTAACGGAAGCTAGACAGATTTATGCTGAAACTAAAGACGCTCGTGCCGCTTACGCCAAGATCAAGAGAGTCGACAAGATTGAAGCTAGACTTTTGAAAGGTTTACAAATATCGGGCGAGAAAAATCCTTTAGGCGCGCTCGACTCTGTTCCTCGAAACATTCGACTGATGTATATCCATTCTTATCAAAGTTACATATGGAATCACATCGTGTCGAGAAGAATAAAACAATTCGGAACAAATGTGATAATAGGCGATTTAGTTTATGACAAACAAAATTGTCAGGACAATGAAATTGACGAAAGCACAGATGCGATTAACGAGACCGCAGATTATTCCGCGAGTAATAGTGACGACAAAAGCGAGACTGACGCTACGGAAGAGAAGAATATTGATACGGCGACGAATAAAGTGAGCGAAGAAAATATGGATCAAGATTTCCCAGTGGTGAAAATTCTTACGGAAGAGGATTTACCAAATTACACTTTGACCGACGTAGTCATGCCCCTGCCTGGATGGAAAGTTACATACCCACCGTACGCTAAGGCTTGGTATGACGAATATTTAACCAAAGATGGATTAACTACTGATCTTAAACAAAAAAATAAGTAAGTATATCTATCTGCCAAAGCAACAACATGTGTGTGACATGTGCTACATATAAATTTTTCTTGTTTTCTTTTTAAAGGAAATACAGTTTGAATGGTGTCTATAGAAAAATATTGGAAATTCCAACAAATCTGTCTTGGAAAATTATGCATCATAAAGAAAAACACGATAATCTCATTTTACCAGACATTGACAAAATGAGGAAGCACTCATCTCCACAGGACGAACCTGGTAAAAACCTCTAATATATTTCCATATTATTCAAAAATTATTCATTTATGTAACTTATATCTGCTATTTTAGGTGGAAAATACAAAGCACTTATCATAGAAATGTGTTTAAAGTCCAGTTCTTACGCTACCATGGCTTTGCGTGAGATTTTGAAGAATGACACTTCAGCGGAAACGCAAGCTGCTTTATCCGCTTCTCATGATGCAGAAAATTCACAACTTACTGTAAATGCCGAAGATGAACATGGTCGAGAGTTGATAGATAAAGATACAGGTAATATTGACAAAAGTAATGTCAAAATCTGTGAAGAACTTACCGATGTAAACAAAGACGAAACGATGAAAATAGAAGAAGAAAGCATCTCTAAGATATGACAAAATGAAATGTAAATCATTTTTATAAAAGCAATAAAACTGTTTATGCCAATATATGCATGTGTTTCTGTATGAAAGTCAAAATTAACACGTTACATATTGGAAGAGTCTCTGTGTAATTGATCAAAATTAATTTATTAAAAAAGTATGATGTAACGGCTGTTTTACAGACAAGCAGCCATTAAACCAGCCACATTTTCAAAATCAATCTTTTCAGTAATATTTTTAGTCTTAATGTTCTCATCTTGATTAGCAATGAAGATGATTGATTTGCTGTCTTCCTTCCAACCATATTTTTTTACCCAGTGTTTAAGTGTGGCATCTGCAACAAGATTGCTTATAAGAGAAGCATTACACAAGAAATGTGAATTTTTTTGTCAAAATATAAATTTGTCTTTGTATACCATCTACACCACCAAGCAATTGTGCCAGCAGTCCTTTTTCTATAGTTTGAAATGTAATGCCTACTACATGACAAACAAACTTTCTTATCGAATCCTGGAAACCTACAATCCTGTCGCATAGTTCGGACATGGACAAGACTCTGTCCCAAAAATGTTGGAAATCACATCGTTCCAAGATATCTCCCATATACATGATTTGATTAATAGGACTTTCAGACATCTATAAAAATTGATTGAGTCTAAATGCATTTGTCAAGAAGACACTGTAACTTAATACGTAAAGAGTACTCACAAGTTTTTCACTGAGCAAACATTTGCACAGAACAAAGTCGGTATGTGGAAGATTAGTTAGAGCTTTCAACAATATCTGACATGTGATATCCATGTTGAATCGATGAGGATTAAACTGATAAAGCTTCAAAACAGCTAAATTTGCTTCCAAATCGTACGCATTCTCTCTGGATTGTATTTCCACATACTTTTCTAAAGTTGTGAGGTTATCTGGATTGTATCTGGTAGAATACATATATTTTAATCACTTGTAAATAAATAATATATTCAATTAACGATGTAAATACAAAGATAAACTTGTAAAACTCAAATTTAACTTCTGCTTTGACACATTTTTCGAGAAATATTTTACGCAGATTTTGGAAAAAAATACTTACGGCATAAAAGTCTAAGAAACATAACAACACAATACCTTTCGATGCCTTTCAGCATTCCGGCCACAGTTTGACGCATTGCCTCAGCCATTTTTTGTATTTAATTTGTAAAAACTTTCAAATATGTAACAAATTATTGTTGGCTAAGTGAGAAACGTGTTCACAATAACTTTGACAATTTATATAGATAGAATCCAAGTCGCGCTACGCATGCTTCGAAGCAGTATTCATAATTATTCTAGTGCAGCTTGGTGCCGTCTCAGTGCAGTCGAAGAAGAACAGACCTTTGCTCCCGTGCACCAGCTGTTCTTTCTCTTTCTTTCCAAAAAGATAATTGATAAAGGATTATCTTTCTTTTCGAATGGACGAAGTGTAACATAAGTTCAGGGGAATAAGGAACGAACTACCGATAAAAGAGTTCCTTTTCGTTTCGATTGTTCGTCGCCATTATTGAAAATCTATAGTTCACACGACGTCAATTATAGATTTTCACCACTGACATTGAATATCGCGAAATAATGGCTTTGTTATATCAAATATAGAGCTCGATGGCGCGACACGAATATTTCTCAATGTTTCTTCAGAAACAACGAATATAAATTCTATTGCTCGTCGACATCAGATATCAAGAATCTTTTTAGTAACACTAGAAAAAAAAAATGTCCAACCATTTTGACGCCGACTATATTCTCGTCCCCGACAATCAGCTGACTTCCGGTATTAATGCGAGGCGTTAGATATTAGTAAAGTGTTTCAACAGTTTCGTTTGACGGGGAAATTTATTTTTTTCACAAGACGTGAAACGAATCTTTCTCTTGCATAAGAGTATATTGCGGTTTTTTGATTCGTCGTTCAGTTTAGTTCCGGCCGGAACAAAATTTTTATGTAAATTTTCGTCTAACCGCACGACTTAGAGCGCGACTCAACGAAACACATTTTTCAAAGCTACTTTGCTAATTGTATCCCCCATTATTCGACTCTCAACGAGTAAATTTCTGTCGTGACTCATGGTAAGCGCGTCAATAATTTGGCGGTTTAAATTTGATCAGAAAATTTTTATATGACGAATAAATTTTTTCTTCGTTCAGAAAAATTAACTTTGTCTCGACATTTAGCGCGTATTTTTATTTTTTTAGGATGCTATATAACGCCGTTATCTCTGGTTTTATCATCGAAAGTAATATGAATTCGAAAGAGAACGATGGGAGTAATCAGGATAAAGGTGAGGTAAAGGTTGACCTTGCTTTGAAGAATGATAATCAGTCTTTGGATAATCAGGATGCTGTGACATCCAAAATACAATTAGAGAACAAAGCTACGGAACACTTGAGGCTGAATAACAACAGCAATGAGAGTAACATGAAGCTTGTATTACCATCCAAGACTGCTGTCATGCTTTCCAATGGAACCAAATCTGTTCAATCTCCCACATCTGATTGTGCCAATTCCATAGAACAGAATGTTTCTCAAGTTGCATCCAACATATCTTCTGTATTTACAAACACCACCAATATTAAACCTCAGACTGTGAACACTAATTCTGTGTGTCAATTGAAGCATAAGACTGTCATAAATGCAAGTTCATTGAATCTGCCCAAGTCTCAAATGCACTTGAATTTGTCGTTTACCCAACCAAACACATATTTTAATCACAACTTAGTGTCGGCCGCACTCAATTCTACCGCAGCTAATTCTACCGGTGCTAAGTTATATTCAAGTATATCTCCATTAAATGCATCCTCAATTCCTCCTAATTTACCAACAAGTAAACCAAATGATGACATTGATATGAAGAACAATGTGGATTATGCATCTGTAATAGAAAAGTGTCCTCCTAAAGTTTCTTGCAGTTCAGATTCTAGTCCGGAAGCTGACTGTTCTTGGATAACAAAATCTTGTGGATCTAAACGTGTATTGAATAATATAGGTGGTAGTATAGGTTCAACAAGTCAGGGAACTTGTTGTTTTTTAAGACCTAATATAAATGGCAGCAGAGAAGCTGCTGGACCCAGTGGATTACAGAGGGTGAGATTCTATAATAAAATTTTTAACATTGCATACTGTAAGTATGTAAGTACAGTACATATTGTAAAATGCATATGAACACACTGGTGTGCATGTGTGTGTGTGTGTGTGTGTCTATGTGTACTCAAAGTGCAAATTTTATGTTTAGCCTTTACAGAGAGAAGTAGAACGAATGGATTCTAGTTCCGGAAACGAAGGAGATATGTCTGATGGAGAAGACTATTGCATCTATACTTATAAGGGAAATGGTGATGTAAGTCATTTGGATCAACAACACGAACTGAATCAAGGCCATGCGGAAAATCATGAAGCGGAAGGACAGAATCACAGTGGCAGATCGAGTCCTGAGATGGATTTTCTGGAAATGGATTTTGATCCTGGTCCTTCTTGCGAACAGGTAAGATTATTTGTCATGTGAGATAAAATCAAAATTGCAATTTATTTTTTTGTTTTTTACAGGATACTGGAGACAGTGATTTAGCCTCTATAAATGAAGACATACAAAATATAGTATTAGATAATACAGAACCAGATCCAGTATTAAACGATTTAAGCAGTGGAAAAGTTGTATCCAGACAAGGATTAGTGACTATGCCACAAACTTCAAAGCAAAGTGCACAGAATGTTAATCACACTACTTTCCAACCATGCACAAGTAATCAGCCTGCACTAGAGCAGAGTGCAAAGTCAACTTATTCTACTACATGGATGCCTAATACCAGTACCGGAACCGGTATGATAATATTATGACTATTTCAATATTTAGATTTTAATTTTATATATATATATATATATATATATGTATATCATTGTGAACCTACATTACATTAAGTAAAATTTACAGGAAGATGGGACAGTGCAACGTTATATCGTAATACAGGTTGTCCGTTACGAGAATCGTACAGTTATCACAATACAAGTGGTGATCTCATTTCACCTGGTGATAACAGAGATTCAGATTCTGAATTGTGGGCTGAACCCTCGACAGCGTCTGCCTCAGACAATTCCAATTTAAATGCTAGGAGAGTTAATCTCAGTTCCACGCTTTACCATCGAATGATGGCTAAGAAGTTAATGCTCAATAAGCAAGCTGCATTTAATCAAAGTGGTGATTCTAATCTGGTTAATATACATATATATATATACACTATCCAAACTAACAGAGTAAACAAAATATGCCATTATAATTTAATTTTTTGCACAATATTAATACAGGAAAGTGAACTGTGTAATGAAAGATTAGATGGATTATCGCCAGTTGAAAAGGTAATGTTATGGACTGAGCAAGAAGCCACGGTAAAACAAATAACGCAAATTGGTACATCTGCTTGTGGTGCTACATCCGCGATTAATGCTTTGGTAAATTACAATAAATCATTTAATATGTAGAAATATATAGTATTGCATAAGTGAATTTCTTCTTTAACACAGGAAATTTGGTTTGTGCACTCGTGTATATACGTATATGTATACACATATCGTGTATATATATATATATGTATACATACATATTATTTTAGTTGGCCTTAAATATATCATTTTCCTTGGAAGTATTAGTCAAGGGTGTGAATACAAGGTTGAGAGAATTAGGTGTACCACTACCAAGATATCTTGTCAGTCGATCATTAGCAGGCGCAACTCACAAAGATATAGCACGAGGAATATCTCTCTCTACTAATGGCGCAGCTATAACAAAGTTCTTTGCATTTTATCCAGAAAGAAAAGTGTCGCTGTCTCACTGGTTGCATTATTGGATTTCTAAAGGTAAGAGTTCATGGATATATATTTCAGATTTAAAAATATAAACATCAAAATATATGTGTAATCAATATAAAAAAAAATGTGTGTATGCGAGTATGAAATATTTTGTTTTGACAGGTGCTGCACCAATTGCAACATTGAATTTGCAACATTGTGGAGAAGGATACGATATACCAGATGCGTGGCATCATCAAATGATATTCGGTGTGGGACAGGCTGGCATATATCTAACAAATCCCTTGGAATGTTTATCCGAACAGGTTTGTACAATCAACGAATTGAGACATGCATTACGTGTATTTGCTAAAAAATCCAAATTTTCTTATGATGTAATTTCAGCTTGTGTGGCATCAGTTGGTCAGTCCTAGTATTCTGTTGATACGAAGAGCGGATGTTCTCGCACATTGGAACGCGAATACAGACTTAACGCCACTTGCTAAAATGGATCAAAAGTGGCGAAAACTTAATGTTCTTGGTAAGTTGTTTTATGTGCTATTTTTTATTGCAATAAATATTTTAATATGTTCTCGTCGTGAAATAGGACAAGTTGTAAATATGGTACGCGAGGAAATGAGTCAGAGGCAACAACCTAATAGCACAACCACCGGCGCGACTCACATTCGTATTCCAGCGTCTTACCAAGCAGGCATTACATTGGTCATGTGTGCGGATTCTGCCGCAGCTACCGAATTGTTACATGCGGAACAACTACCACTACTCTAGTCTTACTGATCAAAAATCAATAAACACACACTGGACTGGCCCATTTGATTTACAATAAATTTTATTAGCAGAGATTAAATCTGCACAAATGTTCTTACTCATAGTTCGTTTAACTATGTAAACTAACATGATAATAATTTACATTTTTGACACAAAACACGTTTGTATTCAAAGAGAATATTATTGATTAAAATATATTTCAATAGAATATTTCTGTTTTATACACAGTTATATTCATTGATCATATTGAGCTAGAAAAACGAAAGTTTAATTTTTATCGCGAGTAGCAGTCGTATGCTGCTAGTTGTACGTTGTATGTTTTAGACAAAGAACAGCTGACAGTTTTATTTGTAACAACAAGTAGGAAGTTGTACACAAATTTATTAAAAAGAGTTAACAAGCGTGCGACACGGGTTAAAGATACTGAGATATTTTAACATTTGTTTCTTTCCAAACGATTATATGATGCAGATTTAACGTGATACTGCGACTCACGGTTAATCGATAGAAAACGACCGAATTAAGAGATGCGGCAGCGTCTTATAAACATATATTCTTTTTAATTACATCATGAGAAAGCACAGATGTTTAATACATATTTTTTTTTATTACAAAACCTACAATTAGTGATACACTGTATACTTTCTTTATTGTTTATTGTCTTTGTAAATCTACCGTACAAAAGTTTCAGTCTCTCAGTGCACTCTGTTTTGCTTTCAGCAAATTCTGTCATCTTACGATTATATTTCTGCGAATGTTCCTCAGTTTTGTATTTCTTTCGACTGTGTATTTGTGAGTTCTTCTGAGAGAAAATTCGGACAATCTTTCAGAAACATGGGATAAGACCCTTTATCATTTAATCGCAACAGTTTGTTTCTGAAATAATAATTTTGTCAACATTTATTGTTTGTTGTTTATATTAACGCGATGATGATATTTGTACCTTATATAACAATCGGGATGAAGTCGTTCCGGTAATTCTCGATCCAATCGTTTTGCGATGTTTAATATATCCTTGGCTCTGACATTGCCTTGAGCACCAAAAAATGTTTCTACACTCCCGGACGATTTTAACAAGGAAATAATGGTTTCTCTCGAATAAATGCAATAAGCAACGACGCACATCAATAGCACGGAAGGTTTTTGAAAAGTTATCAGATGGTCCCACAGAATCAGCCATTCGTTTCCGGATAATACCTCGCTCAATGTGGTTCGAAGTAACGGCCACGCGTACACGCTGGTTGCGATACCGTGCTTGCAAAACGTATTTAATAGCGCGGGATCAGCTTCCAGAAGAATGTTCTCGATAATTCCCAAAATATTTAACGGTGGTAAAGGATGATATTCGAACCAATTGTAGCAATAGTTTAGCAATATACACAATATCAACTCGAAACCGAGCAAAGGGTCTTTCTGAAAGAAATAATTTATATCTTGATATGTTTTTTTTTTGTGAAAAAAAAAGATACATCTGTTGTAAACAAGAGATTGTACCTGAAATACAATGAGAAACGGAAAAATTAAATTCGGAAGAAACGAAGCGTGCATCAGCGTAGGGCACCAATGCGCTAAACAATCCATTGTAGCGATTAGCAATGACCTCTTGCTTCTGTCCGCCAAAGGATAACTTTTTAAACTATTTAACATAAATCTGTTGCGTATTGCTTTATTTACCAAAGCGACATATGCGTTTTTATTCGACGGTAGTTTTAAAATAGTGGACCAAATGAGTACGCGATATTTCTTCGGGTACTCGCCGAATTCCTTTAAAATAGCCATCAATCGCTTGATGTTCAACTCTCGCTTCGTTCTTTGTCTGATGAACTCTAAGTGATCGCTTGTCTTGTGCGCGCACAAGACCTTACGTGGCTCTGACGATTTTCTCGACTCGCGATATTTTCTCGAAACAATTTCGCGGGTGCGTGTTACGTTCAAACATCCTTGCAAATTTATGTGCGCTATGTATTTGCCGGCAAACGAAACCAGAACCTTTTTAATTCCATCGACGGAACGAGATGTCTCGAGAAAGCTCGACGCATTTATGTTACAAAAGTGAAGAACGCATTTGCGAGATAAAACCCCGACAATTTCGGCAATTTCTTTGTCATCATTCAGTGAACACGGAATGGCGCATAATTGCTTCGCCGTAAAATTTTTAGGCAAACGTATTCTCTTTAGTAAGTGCCAAGTGCACGTACTCACGACGCTAATGTTTTCTCTATCGACTGTTATCACGGCTTTTCCGTCTCTTGTGAAAATAAAATCTACGATAAGACGCATCCCTAGTATCTTTGCATCGATCTTAATGTCTTTGTCCAACTGTCCGAACGTCCAAGTTTGTACGGTATCGTTGTGATACAGTACAACAATGTGTCCCGCGTTAGAAAACGCGGCTTTCTTAATTACGGCGTTCTTCGCGTCGACTTTAAGTTGATAAGCTTTGCCGTAGGACGGCAGGTGCCATATTATCGCCTCGTTTCGAGAGCTCGTCAGGCACCACTCGTTCTTGTAAAAAGAAACACGAGTCGGCGTCAGCTTGTGACCGGGCAGTAAAATAAATTTATCGACAGCCGTGTGAAGTTTCCAAATCTTTATGTTTCCGCTATCGAGTCCCATTAATAATTCGCCCTTGTACGCGGGATTGAACGCCACGAAAGTAGCCTGACCGATTTTGACCGATCGTTTGTAACATGGTGTATCATCGGACAAGTCGATGCAATGCAAGTATCCTTTCGCGTCTATTGCGATCATGAGTTCCTCGTCGTGATCAAAAGCCATCTGCGTGAAACTCGGTGCGGCCGTGCAGTCTTTTCTGACACAGGCTCTGAGTTCATATTTGTAGCCGGCGTCACGTTTAGTTAATTTAATCCATTCGTTGTTGCGCATAGTAACCACACGCAATTGTGAGTTGATAAATAAAAGTTGACACGTTGAATTAATCGCTCAATACAGACCGCATTCCAATATGTACACATTTGCTGTTGATACAGCAGAAAATCTATAAAATTGTAGAATCAAAACAAACGGCGATGCGCGAGCAAAAGAAAGATGTTAACGTATTAAATTTCTCCGATGTATCGCAAAGTTACTCTCTGCACTCGTTGAAGTCTTCTTCGGTGGTTAAGTTACAGAGCTAAAAATTAAGACACACAACATAAACTCGCGTTAAATCAGAAATTGAAACGAAACACAGTTAACTTCAAAGATAAATTACGGAAACAGGTACATACCCCGTTAAAAGTTACAAAAAATAAAATCGTTATGCATCACACGGGCCATAGATCAAATGTCATGTTGTTAAATGTCATGTCGTTTGATTAACACCATTCTTTTGCTCATAATGACCATTGTTTATTTTAATTCTATCAACAAGCATTTGCCACCGATTTGTTTGGAAATTATGGAGTTTCAATAGCAGCAGTGAACACATCAAAATACCGTCAAAATACAAACGTAACAAGATGTTTGGCATTATCTACTGTCAATAGACATTTCTACGAGACCGCTAGGCTGCGCCACGGTATAATATATAGAAAAAATTTATTTTTAAATAATACAAGCTCTGGAGTCAATATCTTAAAAAATCCACACAATATTCAAATATATAAAATTGAACTCAGACATATCAAAAAGAAAAAAAACCAACATGTCGAAAGAAAATCGAGTATATAAAATATCGGTTTAAAAAATTTTTGTTAGAGATTTTGAACCAATGACGTTCGGCAGAAGAATTGCTGAGTTGTTTTCTCATTCGACGCTGATTTTTGATTCCGAAAGGAAGAACCAATCACGTTAAATTGCTACAAAGCAGCTGAACGCAGCAAATTTCTGAATGACATGACGTCATGAATGCGTGATGCAACTGATGCAAGTGTAAGTCACACGTACCACGACAATTGACCACGGTGATCGCGTGGTGTGCGGTACACGCGTGTTTCCTTCCAGGTATATGAATACTTTTCATTTATAAATGAGAAATATAATGATAATTTGAAGCATGCCTTTACCAATTTGGGCAAAAATTGGAATTGGATGGTAGGTGGAAGAAACGTTATATCCCAAGTCTCATTTTTGTATTCCCTACAATCCAACGTTAACCTTAAAAATCGAAAAACGACTGACGACATCTAATTTAAGCGGATAGGGACATTAATAGATTTAATCTTAAAATTGCCTGTATTTACATATTTTACTTGCGAAACAACTTTAAAGAGTTTATATATTTTTTTATTTTAGGTCTGTGGCTACTTTTATGGGAATTTACGGATTTGTGTTAACAAAAAGAAGTGTAAATACTAATAGATATGAGTTAATGAAAGCCAGACAACGTGTGCGTGAAACTAACGTTGTAGAGTAATTTATTTGTTGCAAAAAATAGAAAAGAGGCTAAGCCGAGAAAGAAAATTTATAAAAAAAAAATATATATATATATATTGTAAAGACAAATTTCGTGAGGTGTATAATTTGAAGAATGGCGACGTTACCACAACTGGACGAAGAAAAGCTCAAATTGGTGCAGGAGTTGGAAATAGAAATGATGTCGGATATGTATAATCGCATGACATCCGCATGTCACAGAAAGTGTATAGCACCAAAATACTCCGAGGCCGAACTTGGCAAAGGAGAATCCATATGTTTGGATCGTTGTATTGCTAAATATTTAGACGTTCACGAACGTATTGGCAAAAAACTTACGCAAATATCAATGCAGGAAGCAAAAATTACGGAGCAACCAAAGACAAATTGACTTTGTTCAAACTAGTTACATTTGACGTAAGATTTTTGTGTTATAGAAGTTTGTAACGCTGACTTTTCTTTTGGCTGAATGTACAGTTTTGAAAACAAAGTAGTTTGTACAAAGTAGAGAAATAATGAGCAAAATAAAACCTGTATTTGATTCTTTTTACGAATAAAAAAAAAAAAAAAAGATCTTTATAAAGATGTTACGAAATTTTTAATTTGTTGTCACGAATCTTTAGTTTTTTCTCTCATGTTTAGCTTTATTATGAGAATTGGAACTCTCACTTTTATTTATATCAAAGAAATCCTATTTCTTTGATTATGCAAAAGTATAGATAAATATTTTAATAGGAAAAAAAAAGGTTTTGTACGAGTCTGCGCACATTTATTTAAGATATATACGCGAATGTGTATCGTGAATTATAAATGCAGAAGTATATTACTTGAATACACTGTTTTAGACTTGATTGTTTTTTTTTTTTTATTGATTATATATTAAAAATATAATTTTTTTTGTCTCCAAAGTATTTATTTGCGCATACTTTCAGACACAAACCTCAAATTTACAAGAAATATATAATCAGCTGTAATATTTTTTAAGAACTCAATTGTAAGGTGTGAACAGAAATCTATAATGATGCAAAAAAGTGCAACTATATAAGAATGGTATTAAATTTAATACACAAATTTAATAAATATGGGCTTTTCAACAAAATGAAGATCTTGATAAACAGGGTCTTTTAGCGCATACCCGAGTACTGTTTTCTGGCAATGATAAACAAAAAAAAGTTGTAATAATAATCTTCTTTTGTCCGACTTTGTATCACACACACACAATAGTCTCGAAAAACGTAACATTTTCATATTAACCAGCAGTTTTATCTTTCACCGGACGAGTCGTTGCCAGAGCCAAGGTGTGCTGACCACCACCGCTAACTCGTACCACTGTTTTACCTTCCAACTGTTTTCCTTTAACTAATACCGGCTCCTCGACGTCTTCCGTATCTCCTGTTCCAAGATTTCCATTAGTTCCCATACCCCAAGAACATAGTTCACCTGTTGGATAAGAAACGTTACAAGATAGACTATACAGAACGTATAATAATAAAAATTCATATCATATTAGATGATATATAGCGCGCACCTGATTCTGTAACTGCAAAAGATTCTCTACTACCCGCTCCTACATCGACACACTTGATGGAACTTAGAGACGGAACTTTTGTGAGTTCCTCCGCGTCTGAGCAATAGGGTCCGAGTCCGAGGCGACCGTATTCTTTGCGACCCAACACAAAAACTTGTCCTTCGTCGTCCAGTGCTATAGTGTGATGTTCTCCGCTGCTTATATGTCGCCATACTCTGCCGCTAAAGGTTTTCGACATTTGTGGGTGAAAATGTGTGTCTTTAATTTTTAAACCTGGAAATTCCCAATGGGGACATGTGAGAAAACAAATGCGCGATGTGAAATGATGAGAATAAATGGATGTCTGTCTTACCAATTTGACTGAAATTATTCAGACCAAACACATACACGTCTCCTTTTTGATGCTCTTTGGCGAATGTGCAAAAATTTCCCGCCCATATGTTATCAAAATGAAGCTTTTTACTAATTTTAAATTCAACTACGCCTGGAGTCAGTAATGGACCTATGCCTTGCCGTGTGTTTCTACTGGCTGTTCTTGCGGGTAATCGTCCCAGTTGTCCTTGTTCACCGCGTCCGCAGGTGTATACATGTCCATGTTCGCTAAGTAATACTAAATGATCGCTACCTGATGCTATTTTGACTACTTTTACATCGGGTAAAATTTCTACAGGAAATCGCTCGTTTCCTTTTAACGTAAGTCCCATAGAACCGTGTGTATCCTGATTTATAAAAATTAAAAAATTTATTGCGTTAATTCAAATTTCATCTCCGTTAATGATAAATAGTTTTATAAACAAAGCGAGAAAATAATATTTCAATTGATAAGACGTACTCTAAATGTACCCCATGCAAAGACTCTTCCATCTTCCAACAACGCGGCGCTATGGGAATCTCCCGCAGTCACCTGAATAGCTTTACCAGGTAATTCGACTCTGTCTGGTACTGTTTCTGAACCTTCCTTGGTAGTGTCACGACCGAGTGCTCCCTCATCATTACAACCAAATGTCAATACTTCTCCTGTCTGTCTCAAACATATATTGTGCATAGCGCCAGCTGATATGGCTATAACATCTTGATATTCGGATATAGCTGCAGGTCGCATTTTTTCAGTAACGTCTTCTCCGAGACCGAGTTGTCCGAAATCTCCTTGTCCAAACACAAGCATAACGCCACCGGTTGAAAGTGATCGCAAGTTAGGTTTCACCGTTAATTCTGCAAGACAAATTTGCACAAAATATTGTTACGCGACATAAATTCATTTTTTTTTTTTATATCTTTTCATCTTTATGTTAAACAAATTTGCAGTTTCATATCTGTGCTCCGTACACATACAGAGAGCACATTTTGCATACGGAAACGATCACATCGCGGTTATGTAGGTTATCAATATCGAGCTGCGACGTAACGTTTGAAAAATGAAAATTCCTCGATTGAGCGAAAATATATTAATATTTACCTGGTTTTTTTTTAATCTGCTTCGGTGCCTTATTCGCCTTTGTGGGTTCCTCCGCGGGTCGCTTCGCTGTTTTTCTTGGCGGCACTGCAACATTTACAATAGGTTATGTTTGCGAATTTGTTCGTAAATTGTTTATTATGACAGTCATGTAAGACTCGGCGAGTGATTTTAACGTTATCGCTCATACGCGCACTTACTTTTGTTATTTCTTTTCGTGAATTTTCTTGAATCGCGCGTGTACAACGCTTCTTGCCTCGTTGGCGCCAAAAGTTGCGGTGCTTCTCTAATGTAGCGCAACTCACACCACAAAACACCACGGTCAACTGTCAAGACCGGTTTTCACCGGCGCTGTGTAACGGCTGATCCAATTATTTTGAAGTTTGAAGTTTGATTCTTATTGAATGCCAACCAAACGGGTTTTTTTTCCCGCGCACAAATAAAAAAATACATTAAGACTCACGCGCGATGAAAAAAAAAACCAGCCAATCCGCAACAGGAGCTGACTAGCAGAAAATAAAATTTGGTTGTTCCATCTCCCATATTGCGTTTCATGCGCGTCGTGCCAAAAAGCGTCGGAACGCACACGACCGATTACCCGCCAAACGCGCGCGCCAATTTACTTTATTCTGCGCGTGCGCGGTCACAGTGCGGCAACCATTCGGTTAAGCTGTACGCGTTACGTACGCGAGACGAACATTTCAGTTTGTTTATTCGATTTTTTTTATTATACGGAGGAACAATCGTGTGTCGGAGAGAAGAAGACCAGATAGATGCAATATGTCTCGCATATTCAAGCGGCGTGTGTCGAACGTGTGATTTTGTAAGTTTCAATTAGTTCAAAGTTACTCTCTCTACGCGCGTCTCTTTTTTTCCATCAATTTTTCTTCGATCATCAAAAATAAATAGAGATATATAAATTTGACAAATAAAGTTCATCACATTTTACAGACGTGTTCAAGCAAAATTGATCTTTTATAGATACGTTTAAGGGAAATTGATCTTAAATCGCAAATTTGATAAAATTCTCCGAGTGTTTTCACGTACGGCGCAAGAAAAAAGTTTGTGCTCGTGAAAACGTTATGGCGGCGCGCCATAACGCGAGCACGCGCGCGCGCGCGACTCTAATATTTCACAACTTCTGGCGGTAAATTAATAAACAAAGAAGAACGTAGTATTCGCAAATGTTACGACGGAGTTCATAAATCCGCGGGGGCGTTAAGAAAGTTTTGGATTCTGCGGCTTAATATCTCGGATAGTTTGCCAGACTAACATCACATTTTCTGGCGTACGGAACTTTAATATCGCGGCGGGGATGGTATTATAACAATTTTTTAAGATAACATTTCTCTATCTCTCTCTCTTTTCGCTTGTTGTGTCGTACATAGTAGAAAAAAGTAATTAATGAGACGAGACCGCGTTCGGCAAATAATCATGTCAAACACAACGCGATTGTGTGCGTTGTGCTAAAACGCACGCGATATGTAACGCAAATCTTATTAGTCGCACGTGTATTTATTTGTATTATTTTTGTACACTTTAGTATTTTTTATTTACCATTTGTTTATACAATAATTATCCCTTTTCGTTAAACTTGTTTTGCATAGTTGCGTATACAACTTTTCTAAAATCACATTTTCTCTCATAATTTTCAGACAAGTGTGTTTCGGAGCGGACTGAAAGACGGATCACGTGTGATAACGCAAATAATACAACGTATAATAATAACGTATGTATGTAATGGACATTTGGCGAGCGCGATTCGCTCGCCGTGTAAAACGTGAATTAGCAGACGAGCAGCAGCAGGCGATGACCGCAGGGGGGTGGGGAGGGGTTCGATGATACACGGCGGGGAGAGAGAGAGAGAGAGAGCAACGGGCGCGTGCGGAAGGGTGCAACGGGTGCCGGCCGGTTATCAGAGGGGTCGAATACGCGGAAGCGCGCCAGTCGGCGGCGAGACTTCGCCCGCGCAGCTTTCTCTCTTTGTTTCTCTCTCGTCATCCTGCCGCCTGCTGACTGTTCGTTGTGAAACACAAACGTCACAATCCACGCGTGAAAAATCGAATATCGCGTTTTTTTTTTTCTAGCTTGAACGCAAATTTGCAACAATAATCGAGGGAGAACGGAGGAGAGAGAGAGAGGTCCACGTGTTAAAAAAATCATCTCTGAAGAAACACGCGCGACGCCGTCGTCAATCGCGAGAGTGACAGCACACACGACGGGAGACGAGATCTTCGGCTTCGAGGGAACTGGAGAACGTTTGATGTAGGAGTTTTGCCGAGGAACTATGACGAGGACGACACACCGATTTTTCCTGCTACTGCTGGTGCTGCGGACGCTGATAGGGGGTGAGTTCAATTTTTTATTTGTCAACGCTCTTCTCCGTTTTTTTGGAGAACGCGTTTGGAGAACGCGTTTGGAAACGCGTTCATATATAGAGTATATTATTGTAGTCGTTTATCCGAGAGAGAGGTAAACGAGATTCTGTGTCTCACGTGTAACAGAGATAACAAATTGTCCGTGTCAGATAGTTGACAAAATACGTGTTAAACAAATACGTGACTTGTTTTTACACATACATCTCGATGTGTACATCCTCGCGATATGCGTCGCGCGTTGTGAGTCGATGTTGTAATTTTTTTTTTTTTTTTTTTACGAAGCGTTATCCGTATGTAATACGCGTTATCGAAATCACGCGTGTAAAAGTACAAATAAAATTGCATATTACGCGAGTGCAAATTCACTGTATATTGTACATAAAATGTTATATTTTATCGGCTACGTGCAAAGTTTAATTAAAAAAAAAAAAAAAAAAAAAAAACACGTGACACGCGTATAAATTTTTTTATCCGATTGACGAAACGTACATATCGTAGTGAAGTAACAAATTTAACTCTCGTCACAATTTACAAAAAAAAAAATATATATATATAACATCCCGCGTTTCACAATCAAGCGAATAAATGACGCGCGAACGTTATCTCTGTTCAAGTCTGCGTTCTTTGCTCGACGATTTCTCGTGCGACTTGTTGAGCCATCGGCGGAAGCGCGCGCGCCGCCGAACTCTCTCTCGCGCGAGAGAGACCGAGAAATTGTGTGTAGAGAGCAACGAAAGTGGATTGATTTTCTTGCGTATTCGGACGTTTTCTCAATCAGGCGGAGTGGTTTTTCGCGGATGTCGCGACGCTTGCTATCGGCGTCGCCGCGCGTGTGCTTTTTTTTAAGAACTACAATATACGGAAAAGTCGTTTTTTTGAGCGAATGGCACGTACGCTCGTACGCTATGTGCGCATCTCGTCTCCCGATTTCGTCGCGATCCACCGAAGTTGTCGCGAGAATAAAATCGGAACGGAGCGCGTTATATTAAAATCGTTCAGCGTGGATTCTAATTTTCGGAAGTTCGCGAGATTGTGTCGCGTAGTTTTTACACCTTCACGTTACTAAAATCGAAACAAACTTCGCGCGTTCGATCGTAAAGAAAAAGCATTTCCCGATAGATATGAGATTCTCCTTACGCGGCTGCGCTGTGTATAAGCGAGTACGTTCTAATGAAATAATAATACACCGTGACGTGAAGACACGAGCGCGTCACAAAACATCGGAATATTGACTTCATTATTTTCCACGAAGATATACAGTTTGTTTCGTTGATGTCCCCGTGAAGAAAAGATAACACGCGTATTCGCGTCTGAAAAGTCGATCGTGCGAAATTTGCGTTGTCTCAAAAAAAAAAAATCTCATTGTCGGAATCAATTTGCAAGAAGTTTGACGAAAACGATTGTTTTTGTTTTTTTTTTTGTTTTCAAAATCGTCTCACGCGCGCGCGAATTAAATACGTATTTTTTTTCGCTCTTAATGTGTTTCTCGACCGAGCGCGGGTAAACATTTTTATTTACCTTCCACTTCGGCACGCGCTTCAAAAGCGTTTTAAGTTCTTCGTTTGCGAGGCGAAGAATATGAGGTTCGCGTTCGGGTGTCCATCTCGCGTAACACACGCTTGCTATACGTTTCGCGCAAAGGCGGAAACGGCAGCCGAAACAAAACGTGAGGAAAAAAGCCGCCGTTAACCCAGTTTCTTCGCTATCAATCATCACACGGTATTCCGCGCCGCTGTACACCAGCCGCTGATAGAATTTTCTGATGGAAATTGGAGAAAGATAGCCGGCCTCTCTATCTCTCTTTTTCCTCGCTGTGTGGTTGGAATTATTACCAAAAATACTACATTTCGCGATCTTAAAAGTATAAAACTGGTTTCAGAAACTGCAGCTTCCTTCTCTTTTTTTTTTTCTTTCTTTTTTACAACGAGTTCTGTGCGATGGCGTAGCGGATTTTGTCATTATTTTTGCAACGCTCCTCTGTGTTACACATCTGTGTGTTTTATTTTTTAACATTCGATCTGTGTGAAATATCACTCGACGTGCGCGCGGAGATGCAACTTCGGAAAACTCGGCGACGATCCGACGACGATGTGAGAAAAATCGCGAAAATATCTATACGCGATCGATAATCTGTTCGGTTCAATTTTTGCCGCGCCGCGTCGAATCTCAAATTACGCGAAGAACGTCTCTTCTCTCATTTGAAATTGCGGAATTATTCAACGAACCTACCTACCCGTCGTATACGGGTTTTGTCCCGCAAAGTTCGATGATCAAAGAAGGACAAAAATTCGCAGGATACGCACACACACACATCCGACGAACGGGTTACATATATACACGCGATACGCGCTTGGTACGTTCTCTCGCAATCAGGGCGCGGAATAAAAGGTTTGAAGCGAAAAGCCGTTGTGAAACGTTCCCTACTGGAACAAAAAATATAGGTGACCTGGTTTTCCCGTTATCAATCATCGGCCGGACATTCGGAGCCGATCAAGGCGGGGTAACCACCGATGGAAGATCTGTTCGATAGCGAATCGCGTCACGTATTTCGCGACTCGTAAAGACATTTCCTCTTGAAATGCGATGATCTTTTTTTTTTTTTTTTGTTTGTTCGAGAAAAAGCGCAGTTTTCGCTCGTACGTTTGTCTCTCGAAAAGTTACACTCGCGCGATCCATTACAATCAAACCACCTCTCTCTCTCTCATTCTCTTTCGCGAGATATCGTTAGATTGCATGCGACGCGAACGATCGCGAATAAAACTAGTTTAATTTACGCGAGAAAACGCATTAAAAAAAAAAAAAGAAAAAAAAAACAGACGACGGTGCGCATTTTGTGTCTGACTGCTCTGCGAAATGTGCTCAAGGCTTTGATACGCTATTTGTAACCGAAATAACACTTGTATCGCGGCGAAAATTCTACGTCGATAGGGAAATCGCATCACGTCTACCGGAGCGCATTATTTGTCGCCTACCAAATCGCAGCATCCGCCACGTCGCGGCGTGTTGTCTGCGCCCGGCAATATTTGTTGATTTTCTGCAAGTAGAAAGCGATTGATAGCGGCAACATTGATTCGGCTCTGAATTTTATCTTGTTTTTGTTTTTGTTTTTTTTTTTTTACGCGCGCTTATCGGATTGTTTATACGATTTGCATCCAAATGTATCAATAAGCAAAATCATGATTCCGGATTTATCTCTAATGGAGAACACACATATATAGATATGATATATTTTATGCGGTCTTTATTAAATACAGAGATAACGTTATATGAAACACTAACACACAAATTTGCATTTCAGTTAATTGTTAATAAACCCTTTGAATCTCATATCATCGATGTCTATTATATTTTCTATTGTTTGTTTTTCTATTATTATATGTGAGTTGCTTGGAACACATAATTAAAATGCAATCGCATATTAGTAATCTATATTTCATCGATATACACATATACCAATTTATGATCGTATTTTAATTGTGTTCCAAGCAATAATAGAAAAAAACAAAAAACAAACAATAGAAAATAGACAGACATCAATGTATTTGAAACTCAAAAGATTTATTTAACAATTAACTACATTACGATTTATGTTAGTATCTCATAACGTGTATGTGTGTGTATATACGTCGACGAAATATAAATTACTAATTTATGATTATATATGTATATATATATATATATATATATAATTTTGACTAAATATAAATTATTTTATAAATGTATTACATGTGATGAGGGCAAAAAAGGTCATAGTAGACGTAAGAGGGTTGTGTGAACGCTTTATATAATTCTTCTCGAAAAGAGATTTAGAACATATAGCGCGTGTCTAAAATCACAAAATATTTTATGCAATCTGTGAAATAAAGAATGGTAATTAGTATCCACGCAGTTGTCACATCGCGTTGTCTTCTGCCAAGAGTGACAATCGACACCGTATAACTGTATTGTTATTGTTACGCGATACCCGTCATCGGAATAATGCGAAAAAACGTGCGATGTTCGGAAACGAAAACGATGCCTTTTTTTTTTTATTGCATGACATTTAATAAAGAGCCCCGATAATGCCCCGTTAATATTCGTCATCGCGCGGCAAAAAAAAAATATATCCATCCGTCGACATGCATTCGTGACACGCTCGACGCGCGAGGGGAGCGAATTCGCGATTTGCGAGATTTTCGCCGGGGAGGGTGGCGTGACATCGATGGTTTTCTGATTGACGAGCGGGCGCGGCGCGCATATCAAAAACAGTATTAATTAGCCGTCGAATCGCCGTTGATTTCCGACAAAGCGCTCGCTGTGCCGACGCGGTTATAACGCGGCTATTCGCCGAGCGGCTGTGTTTATCAATTAGCGACGGTGCACATGGTCGCATCCGGGTTATGCATCCGAACAAAAAAAAGTCTGGACCAATCGCGGTAATATCGCGATTATCGATCGCGCCGTGCGCGATTCTCAATTCTGACTCGTTGAATTACGCGAGCCATCAAAAAGTTCTCGTTTTTGCGTTTCTGAATTCTGCATTGTGTATTACATACTAACGAATCACATGCAATTCATCGAACGCGACCAGTTAATTGTCCAACTTTGCACACAAGGTATATAGTCTCACGAAATAACAATCAGGGGAAGAGAAGAAAAAAACAAAAAAAACAAAAAGAGTAACTCGGACTGTTGCGTTTAATTGCCATCGAGTGGTAAGTGGGAGAGGGAAAGGGGCACTTCGCGGCTTAGGACGATTGTATATATTTAAAGATCGAATTTCTTTATCTCTCTTTCTCTTTCGAGAGGACTTCTCGCGATTTGTACTCTGGAAAGGAAGAAATCTTCTTCGGACGGGAGAAAAAGAGAAAGGATCTTGCTCTCTCTCTCTCTCTCTCTCTCGCCGAGAAGGAACGCGGCGATCAGTTATTCCCACCTCGAGGATTCGCTGAATATGCATGAAACAATCGCGTATCTCATGCAATTAGCCGAGGCAAATCTTTTTCCTTTTCTCTTTCTCTCTATCTGTCTGTTATTTCTTCTTTTTTTTTTCTTTCGTCTCTCCTTTTCGTTCTCCGCGCGCTTTTCTCACATCACGGGGGGGGGGGGGNGGGGTTTCGAAAACTCCCTTTATCTATATATTTATCTCTTTCCCTTGTATTATTTCTCGTTGCCGTAGGCAACGAACGGTAGAAAACTTGCTCTAATCAGAGCGCATTTGTGATTTCCGCGGGCAAGCGCCACCGATGCAAATTGCATTTTGAATAACGCTGACACGATGGACGCGGCCCAGTTCGTCGACCGATAAACGCCTGCACCCTCTACCCATCCCCTTATCCGTTCCCACGCGATCTTTCTCTCTCTCTCTCTCCTTTATCGCTCTATCTCTCCATTCTTTTATTCCTTCTATCTCTTCCTTTCGTATTCGTCTCTTTCTCTCTCATCGCTTTTCCCACCGTTGCCAGAAAGAGAGAGAGAGAGAGAGAGAGAGAGAGAGAGAGAGATGCGCGACGTGTTTGCACTTTTTTTTCTACTACGCGGCTTTTGTAACGCTTTTAGTTACACCGCCGGATTTACTAGCAGCTGACGGGATTATCCTTTTAATTCTCTACGCCGCAAAACTGACGCGCGCTAATAAATCGCTATTAGAGGAGAATTGCGGTTTTTCACCGCGTGTGTGATGGTGTTCGCGAGGTTTTCCGTCACAACACGCGATTAAGAATTTATATATCGATTGTCATCGCCAGTTGTCCGGACGAAATATATTGGAGTAATTTCGAAACGAAACACACACGTGTGTGTGTAGCGCGAATTGCGAAGGTGTGTGTGGTGATCATAAATTTGTTTGCAATTATTGCGAACTGTCGCGCAAAATGGTTGGAATCGTTGTGCGAATGCAATGCTTGTAGGATCGCTTTGCGGATAATCTTGTTGATTTAAGCGAGCGTTTGACGTTAGCCGTCAAGTTGCGCTTTCGTGATTATCCTCAGCGGTTTCCCCCTCCCCGACGTTTCTCTCTATCCATATTCTAATAAACCCGGTCTCCGAACTGCATCGAACCGAGCTGCCAGCTCGAACAATGTCGTATACCCATTGAAATGTCTTTCTGGTAGGTCGAATGACTGCTAATGAAGTGCGCGGAAGCGTAATCACACGGCGTCTCATAATTATTATTTTTCTTTTTCGTTTCCTATTATCTATACTCGCATCTACTGTGACAATGGCGTGATACGTGATAAGGCATGCGCGTTTAAATCATACGATTCTATTGTTAGACGTCCGATTGTAAAAAAAAAAACATTGTTTTTTGATCGTTAAAAAACTTCCAATTAAAACGCGGACGATTAAAAAACAAAAAAAAAAAAAAATCGAGTTTTCCCGAAACTGTTTCGAGACAACTTTGAATTTCAGAAAACTCTTTCGAGTTTTGTCGTAACGAACGTAATTGTCAGGGACAACAAGTGCTCGGCGATTATTTGCTCCGACTTATTCAATTTTGCTCGTAATTCTCTCCGAGCTCTCTGCGGTTCGTAACAATTCTTCTTCTTACAACCGGCGTCGTCGTAGTACAAGCGCCAACGGTTGACAAAGAAATATTTGAACATCCGCGCGGTGCGGTTTCCTCCACTCCGAGAGAGAAGTCCTGTAATTGTGCGCGCGCTTTGAAGTTCTCGACAAACACGCCTTTGCGACGCGACGGCTTCCAAATCGCGTTTTAACCGTTTATAGCAGCGAGAAACTTGGATCCAGGTGTACGCGTCCGAGCTTTCAAACTCGGAGGGAAAAGGGTAGTTCGCAGGGGGCGATCGCGAAAGCACATTTCGTTGACTTCGCAAACATTTTCCCTCGCTCGCGCGCGCGCGCGCGGACATGTTTTTGTATTTTTCCCCGACGACCCTCTCTTTTTCCATCGGGAAGAAGAGCACTTCGTCGCACTCTCCGTCGTTGTCCCTGTGTTCTCAGGAAACATCCGTTCCCCGTTTTCTATCATCCCTGCGTGTGTCTTCGATTAGTTATTTTCGCGCTTGCGACGCACACGTCGTTGTTGATACAAACGACATGCAGGCAGGTACAGAATCGAAGTCGTAAATCGGCCGATATATGAGAGTTCGCGGAATTTGAAACGCTACATCATCGATTTGTCAGTGATAGATACTACGGCTTCCGACGTTGTCGCGCAATCTGGTGGCAGTAACGTTTACATTGCTGATAAACCGACGCGTGACGTTTCGGAACGTGTGTTAAAACTGATATTGTTTTTGTTTTTACAATTACGTAACGCAATATGTTTTTTACGAGAAAACGATATTGTCTCTCTCTGTGGTTATGAAAAACCACCACGATCGATATGATAATTTTTCCGCGAAAAGGTGTCGACGTTTGTCGGAAATAATATTAATGATTCGTACATTTCGCATTAAACTCCATTGTGTGACATTATTCACGTCGACGTTAATTAAATCCCTTATCATTGTAACAGTTTCCATTTATCTCGCAGTCACCTTTTTCGCGGGCACCTCACGTTCCGATTGACATTTACCGGGAAATCGACATGTACCGGTAGCTGCTGTACTTGGAGCGCGTCGCACACGCGTTAGACGCGCGTTACAAGGCAAAGTACCGTTTGTACGTGACCGGGTCCTTCGTTAACGAGCGTTAGCTCTCGATATCGGGGGGAAGGGTGCGAGATATGTGGGTCAAAATTGACCCACACTGTGGGTGTGCGAAAGGGCGAAGTTAGGAGAATTTGGGATGTGTTGCGACACGGCGCGGCGCGAGTCAATTGCGCTGTACGCGGAAGGGGGACTTAATCCTCTCTCTCTCTCTCTCTCTTTGTCCGTCTCCAGCTCTGTGTTTTAAGCGAATTAGCACCTGCGAAAACTTTTGATGGACGTGGAGAAACACATGGGCGATTATCGCGATTAAATGTTTCCGCATATGTTACACGGAAGAGAACATGTTGGTACTTAGTTGCATACACACACAGGTCGGGCCAAACGTGCGTTTGCCAGCGCGAACGAATTTCCGGCAACTTTGATTTTACGCTCCGAATCACGCGACTGCGAAACAAATTCCGGCATGAAACTCGCTTTCGAGATTATCTCTTTCTCTCTTTCTCTCTCTCTCGTGTTACCAATTGTTGGCACCTTTTATCCCAACACGACCTAGAGAGAGAGAGAGAGAGATTATTAGATTTATTCCATCGCGCGATGTGTCGGCAGACATCGGAGTTCGACATTCGTTTCGCGCTCGTTCGAGTGTAATCTCGCGTGAAAATATCGTCGGCCGCGATATCTTCCGGGTGAAGATGTGGAAGAGAGGTGGAAATCGTATTGTTTTAGAATCTCGCGCGACTTCTTGGTTTCAATAAAAAAAAAAAAAAAAAAAAAAAAATCTCGACTTTGTAGATTCTGCGTTTAATCAAAACCAAACGCGCGATGTAATCGACCGTAAAGAAGAGGATATAAAACCATCTCTCTCTCTCTCTTTCTCTCTGAGAGTTAAATCGGTGTTCCTATCTTCGCCCGCGACTCGTAAACCGCGCGCAAAATAGGGGAGGCAACTACGAACAAAGGTTGCGCCGCGAAACAAGATATCAAGTTGGATGTAATAAACTGACTGCGCGGGAGCTTCGAATGGAAGGATGCGTTGCTCCGACCGCACACAAGTTGTATCTTCTTGACAGTTTGCTCGCAGTTTATTCCCTTTGTATACGTAGGTGTAAATTCAAATTTTGCAATATAGCTCGCGCGCCACACGCGTGTAAAAAATTATCCCATATCTCACAGTTTTTACACTCCTGTGACTAAAAAAAAAAATAGGAAGAATATAGCAATTTGCCAAACAGAGAAGGGATGGAAAGAAGAGAGAAAGAAAAGAGATTACTACGAGATTATACACTCAAATAAATTTTTTACACTCTGTTAAGAAAAATCTAACATTTGCCCTTTTGAAAATTTTTGTTCGGTTACTGTTCGACGCGCGTATTAGAAAGAAGTAGTTGAATACAAAAGCTGCCGCCAAAGTAGACAGATTTTTCTTAGCGAAGAGCTTTTCGTTGGTAACGAAACTTTACCGTTAGCCGCACGCGACCTATCATCGATTCCAGACCAGGGATGCTTTCTAGCCGAACGCATAAACATTCCGCCGGGGTGCGGCAACGTGAGAGAGAGAGAGAAAGAGAGAAAGAGAGAGAGAAAAACCCAAGCGCGACTCGGTGTCGCAAGACAACATGTCACAGCCGTGTTGCTGGAAAGACCCCCGGCGGATTCGAAACGGGATTCAATTTCCCGAAAGGCGATCCTCGCGTCGAGTCTCTCTCGCAACTCTTACGCTATCGGCTCGACGGGCGAGCGAGGAAGAAACCGAGAATGTAGCTCTAAGAGAATGCGGAGAGAGTGGGAATACCGAGAAGAGAGAGCGACGGTCGGTCGCGGCGACAGAAAGAATAAGGGAGTGTGCGCGCGCGAGCGAGAGAGAAACAGAGTTAGAGAGAGAGAGAGAGAGAGAGAGAGAGATAGATAGAACGCCGAGGGATGCAGAACCGGAAGTTCGTTCTGGATCCACGAATCGCAATGCGGGGCCGCGCCTCGGCCGGCGCCGGAAGTCTTTTAGAAGTTTGATTAAACTTCGACCGTGCACGCGGCGCGTGCTCGTGAAACACTGGTCGTTTCAGCGATTGCGAGAGAGTCGCAGACAGATAAAAGGCGCGCGCGACGAAGTAGAACCTGAATTTTGATGTACGAGTGTGAGCGATCTCGCGAAATAACATTGATCAATTCAGTTAGAAGGAAAGAATATATATACAAGTAGGAAGAAAAAAACATATAAAATAATTTGTAAAATCAGTTGCGTTGCGTGTGTTTGTCTTCACGTTTGTTGTCATGTAAGTAACAAAAAGAATATAACCTGAGATTTTTTTATTTCTTTACTACGTTGAGAAAATTTTATCTCTCGGAAAGAGTTGGTTTTAATTTCTTTTACAATATCTTTGTTGTGCGCAAGGATTCGGACGCGAGCGCCGTAGCGCGCGTTACCTCGTCGGTCTCTCCACTTGCAATGGAAGTAAAGTTCTTTTCTCCGTTACATCTCGCGTAATCCATTATGCCGGTAAATGGGCCGTGAGGTGACCGACGACGTTGCTTTCCCTCGCGGTGTGAAACGGCCGTTAACGGTGTGAAACCCGTTTGAATCGGGGGGAAAATCTCCTCTTTTCTCTGACGAGAGAAATATTTCGAATCAAAAGATGAGGCCGTGCGCGACGACGACGACGACGACGTAAAGACGAGAGGGTCGCAAAAGCTCCGAGGATACGTAGGAATGGAATTCTAATAAGTTGCGAGACAACTCGCGCGCAATGTTAACCGAGTTTAATGGGAAAACACGGAAGAAAAGGATAGTCCGTGTAGTTTCTCAACTATCTCTCTGTTCGAGTTTCCCGTGAGAACGTTCGCGCGATATTGGATGTTATCCCAGATGCGCGAACTCCGAGATCAAATACGACAAATGGGAAAAGTTAAGATTAACGAGCTAAATGAATGTTCCTCATATAAAATAAAAAAAAAGAGAGAGAGAGAGAGAGAGGATAGAACGTGAGAAAGCGACAAAAAGACTGTGTAAACCTGTTCGTATTGATCTCGTCTTACGTTTCCTTGTCGATCTTTCTTGCACACCGAAGAAATCGAACTAAATAGAACATGTGTCGTACGTATACGTGTCGGGAGTAAAATAAAGTTTTCATTCGGGAAAATAAAGCTCTCTTAAAAAACCCGGCGGCTTTATACTTTCATATTAAGAAACATCAAACAATCTGAAAAAAAAAGAAGTAAAGAGCAATAATTAATAAAAAAAAAGTAAAGAGCAATAATTAAAAATTCAATTACCGAAAGAAAATGACGCCGTCGTTACACGTACGTACGCGTTATTTATGCATTCCCGCTACTCAGGACATGTGTGCGTTGTTTATCAAGCGCGCGAGGAATCTTTTTTTTCTCGAATACCGTGGCGTAGCTACCGTTTCTGCTGTCGCACGATTTTCGTTGCGGACGACGTTTCTGCATATACAACGAAAAAAGCGGGTAGCGTTATGAATTTTCGAGGTTGAATCTCTCTCTCTCTCTCTCTCTCTCTCTCTCTCTCTCTCTCTTTTTCTCTCACTCTCTTTTTCTTCGAGTCCAAGATGCTCGTGAGTATATCTAAAAATCTAGGAAAATGAGATTGCGCGAGAGCGTCGGGAGAAAAGTATCTGAAATTTGAATGCGAGATATAAAGCGCGAAATGAGTTTTACATTAGGCGATAAAGTCGCCGCTGATGAAATGGACACGTTTTTGCGCCGCAACGTCAAACGTTCTGCTTAAAAGCGAAATTATATCAAAAGCCGAAAAACAAACAAAACGTGTTGTTTAGACGACGTGTTATATTTTCGCTCTTGCATTTTGCATAATTGCTTTTATCATAAAGGTATATTTTACAACCGAATAGACTTCTCACACGCGCGCACACACACACACGATTTGTTTACGTAATACACTACGCCGCTAATTGCAAGCGAAGCGCAATAATTGTTTTGTTTCAATTTTATTTAGTACTCCGATAAGATTTAACATCGCAAATGGAAGATAAACGTTTATTGCGCAAAGAAAAATCTGAAAGTCTCTCCGTGTCTCCAACCGCTCGAAAGGTCGCGCCGCTGCCAACGTCGGTGATTTAAAAGTCAAGCGTAAAGCCGAATGAGTTCTACGCGAGTCAGCAACGCGACGCCATTTCTTATGTAATGGACACTTTCTGACAGTACTAAAAACGAAACGGGGAATGGTAGCTGCGCTCGTTTCTGCGGAAACGAGAAATTTAAAATTCGCGAAGATGCACTTCGTCTATTTGGATCATCTTCGATACGAACAAATACGATAATGTTTGATGAAATAATTCAATAACCGTATATATTCTTCGAACGAATATTTTACCGGAGGAAAGTGAATTATCGCACACACTTATCAGCGAGCAACAAATGACGAAAGAAAGCATCGAACGCGAACAATCGCATTTTTATCGCGATGTAAAAAAAAAAAAATGTCAAGACGTGAAATACACGCACGAAACGGAAAAATTTTCAAACGACTTTTACGAGAAAAGTGTTTAATCGAAATAACAGGAAACAAAGGATATGCGTGTCACTCGTAGTTTTGTGTTTCTTTTATGTGTTTAACGACCGACGAAACTTCCTGTGAAACGCAATGTCCTCGAAGAGTGGTCTCCGGACGGGAAAACTGCAGCGAGCGATTTGAAAGTCCGAGGGTAAGGGCGGGATGACTTTTACGCGCGGAGGGAGTGTGATCTAGCGTGATTCCGCTTTTCTCTAGCACCTGTTGGCATACGAATCCTATAAACTAGATTTTCCGTTGGCAAACAAGTGGAAGCACTTAAGTAATTGCTACATTCTTCTCCGGTGAGTTTCCGCGAAACAAACGTCTCGTCTTTTATTTTCCGTCGTTTGTACTGAATTCGTTAAGATTTTTCACTCGTAAAAAAAATTTACTGCTACCGTAGCGCTGCTCTCAATCAGAGTATCGGGATAAAAAAAAAACAAAAAAAAAAAAAAACGAATTCAGTTTGGCACAGTGTCGTTTCTTTTAGACGTAGACTGAAATATTTTAATATTTTAATATTTTAATATTTTAATATTTTAAATATATTTATATATACGTATATTTATATACGTATATATATGTTCTGTATGGAAATATCGAGGTTGTTAATTTCTGCAGTAAACGATAAAAATTCAAACGAAAAGCAAACCGTTAGTGACGGTAAAAAATATTTGTTAGTAAAAATAAAAATAAATAAAAATATGTGAATCAAAATCGTAGAAGGTTAGGTACAAGATACATCTTGTTGTGTCTTATCTTAATTAATTTCGTATATAAAGAAATACGTTGTTTTATCACACACACACACACACACACACATACAAATGTGTACAATAACAATCGCTTCTTTTTTCATTACAAGATTATTGAACCTGCGTCCATAGAAGGTGCGTTTTACAACGCATCTCGTTAATTGCATATAAACCGCCAATGCAAAGTTTATTCCGTAGATCGTACGTGCTTTAATATTGTGTGTGGTTTAAATTAGAGATCGCGCGGAATTGATATTCCTTTCCGCAAATGGTTTGTGCGGCGCGTTTGATCCCGCGACTGCGGAGACGGGGGGGAAGGGAGTAGAAAATATTGACGAAGCTACGGGGGTTTCCATGTTAATTGAATCGCCAGAGTTAAACGGTTTGCGGACAGTTCGTTCATACATGTGTATGTGTCGAACGAGTGTCCATGCGTGTTCACGTTCATCGAATTATTTCCGTTGGCGTTTTCCGAGTTTATGCTCGCGCAAACGCGAAAATATCGCATCCCGCTTGATAATAGTCACACGTCAAACTCTCAAGGACACAAGATTTATCATAAAAAACCTTACACGTTTAAAACGTGTCACTTCTGTTGCGAACAGTTGCAGCGAAAATATTCTATCATTCTCAGCAGTGCAAAACGATAACTCGATACGCTCGCATTGTGCGAATACGAGATTTCAGGATTAAACGCGACACTGTATTTGCTTTTAAAGTTTATTCACATATTCGTTGTTGATTCTTTGTTGCGTGTGACATGAACTGCTTAAATGAAAAAAATTGTTTCGCAGAGATTTTGTTACATTTATTTGAGAAAAAAGAAAAAGCATCTACAGTTTTTTCATTCCGTAAAACACTTAACATGTCGATATTAATAACTTCTTTCTCTCTCTCTCTTTCTCTCTCTCACGCACGCGCACACATAAAGTTTTTAAATATTTTAAAAGAGATTTTAAATATACAAAAAAAGAAAAATACAAATAGCAAACCAAACGGTCAATGTTCTTTTTCTTCAAGAAATTATAGATATATAATATGTTATGAATAATATATCAAATCTTTGCGCGTGTAGCGCGTCTCCGCGATGGTAAATTAAAGTGACAGACTCTTCATCAAGTTCTTCCCGTTCGTGTGTTTTATTCACAAGATGAATTATCGTTTAGGTAATTAATAATACTTGGTGACATTCCGGTACGAGCTGAACTCATTCATGTGACGTGGTAGTTTATAATTTAATCTTGTGGCACCGAGGTGTGGGCGCTCTTAGAATATATAAAATCTGCTTGGAAGAGAGTCTCCAGGGTATATTGAATACAATAATCAAGAGAAAGAACCTCATGCGGCACGCCGAGGATAAATGAGAAAGAATCGCGATGTCTTTGCTTTGTAACGAACGCCGCGTGTAACACAGAAGGCTTCTCTCTTCTTATTCATAACAACGTATATTTACACAATTAACCATGTTGAGATAGATATTTTGTATAGAATATTTTACTCAATATGTTCGCTTATTGTCGTGCGAAAATGCGAACGAAGTTTTGAACTTTGGTGTAAGGAAGATCTGACCCGTATAATTTACGGCGAACGAACAAATCGTCGTTTCAGAATAAATGTTCGCGAAGTGAATAAATTCAAATACGTTTCCCCGTCGTAAAATGGTTTTTCACATCCCGGTGTATCTCTTGTTTTTTTTTTTTTTTTTCTTTTTTTTTACGCTCAATAGCTTTACGATCATGTTAACGCAGCTCGACGTCCGCCGAAACGTTGACCGTCACTACTGCTTTTCTCAAGCCGCGCTTGGAACGCCGCAATATTCGAATATGTATTAGAGAGAAAATGAAAAGAAAAAATATGAAAGATTCAAAGATGTACGTACGTGTGTGCGTGTGTGTGTTTTTATGGATCCTAGCGAGAGAGAATAAAATTTATTTCTTCTTTTATATTACGCGCACATAAAAATATAAAACTTGACGATGTACTGATACTTTTTATCAGTTACCCGAACGATACGAGACAGCTGCGGTATCATTTTCAAGTTTAAGTATTACGTGCATGTGTGTGTGTGTCCATAAAACGCAGTTCTGTAATCTTCCCTCCAGAAGTGCATCCACAAGTCCGATTCACACGGAGAGAACTGCATACCAAGTTCCAAAGTAACTGCTGCGCGTTATCGGTTGGAACGGCTTAGTGAGAATTATCGGGAGGCAGCGTGAATCTAATGATTCCTGACATAAACATATATATACGTATATATGTGTGTGCACACAAAGAAAGATAAAGTATATACATGTATATATAATGCAATTTCAAAAATGACAATGTTTTTATAAATTGCGTACGGCGGAAAATTATGACAGAGAACACGCGCTTTTCGTTGCTCTTTACGACTTTTTCTCGATCTGTTTTCTCTCTAAAAGCCGCGGTTCGCGAAATTTCATGCTCAATTACCGAAAATAATGAAATTACGAATTTACGTTACATCATAAAACAACGAGTCCTGTAAAACTGTGTTACGTGTAAAAACAACAATTATATTAAACGCGCGACAAAGAAACGGATCAATAATCCGCAAGTTAATCGTCGTCTTTCATTTAATCAACATCGCTGCCGCCACTTAGCGCGTCGCGTCATGTGAATTATATGTGTCAGTTTCGAAAAAAAAAAAAAAGCGCATTTACGCGCGCTCTCTCGTCGCGCGTTCTCTGCCCGTGTTTTTCGAGACCGCGCGCTTCGGGGCCGCTGTTTTCGATGCAAATGTCTCCGGTTACATGAGAGCGCGACGTAATCCTCTTTCCCATCGCGAAAATTCAAATTATGCGTCGCGGAATAGAAATTTCTCGGTCGCGTAAGAACACAGCGCGCTAATGCGTCGGAGTTAGACGACGAGCCTCGATTCCTCCTAGCTTCACGCGACAAGCGCAGCTTATTCGGCGAAATATCGATCGGCTAGATAAATGTTTTTTGTGTTGTGTCACACACGCGTGTCGATTTCTCGTTTCCATACACACGACGAAATTCTCGCGGGAACGCGCGAAAGTAATAAAGTTGTGATAGCGGGGACGTCTCACTAACTTTCGTCATGAATCTATTATGTTGTTCCTCCTTACCCTCGAGTCCGTAACAAAGTACTCCGACATCCATAGTGTCGCTGTGGCTTCGCAGTTTTACGGCTTTTATCACACGAGTAACAAAATATACGAACTTGTTATGCTATGCATACGAAACGTGACGATGTTGTAACGACGGTACATAAACCACGCCGGGAATGAATCTTCGCGCAAAACCGAAGATTGAAACCGAATAAACTTTTGTCGAGAGACTTTCCGTTTCCTCGAAGAGAATTCGTCGATTTCCCACGACAAATAAAATTAAAACGCCGCGTTGTGTCTGTGTTTCGCTCCACAAACCATTAAAACCTGTCGTTATATTTGTTGAAAAAAAAAAAAAAAAAAAAAATGAACACGCATGTGGAGAAAGTTACTTATTAGATACGGTATATATATATATACATATATATGTCGCGCGTAAAAAGAAAATTATCTCGCATCGAAAGGACTCTCGTTTCGCGAGAGAGACGTACATACAATTGTCCGGCAATTTATCTGTCCAATGTACTGTAAGGACTGCATTTGTATCAGCTTTTGTTATTCGTCGTGATGCGGTTTCCGGGCAAGCAGTGGGATATATGGAATGCATAAATCTGTTTAGCCGTCGCGGACTCACTATGTTGACATTTACACTGCATACAACGCGCGTTGCAAACCAATGTTTGCCGTACGAATGGTCAATGATTTAATGCTTCAAAGACACGCGTTTTTATTCCACGCTACGAGAGTCTGTTTACCGTCGGACAGAAGCGCCGGCGGCAAATGTGCGTCTGTGTTTTATCTACCTGCTAGTTTTTTGGTCCTTTGAAATTCCGTTAAAAAAAAAAAAAAAAAAAAAAAAACGAAAAAAACAAACAAAAAAAGAGAGAGGAGACCAAATTCAAACACTTTTAATCCCGCGCGCTCACATGCGTAAAATATGTAGTGAACACCTAATAATAATAAAGAGGCGCGAATGTGCTGTCGTGGGGAAAACAAGCTGCGAACATACGTGTAATTACACCGAGGGGAGGAGAGAGACTGTTATCACTCATTTCTTTGGCTATTTCAACACGCGATGCCCCCGAGCTAGCACGACACAAACAAAGACGTATCAGACATGTAAATTCGCGATTAAGGACATTGTGCTCCGTTAGAACGTTAAATTGCTTCCGCGCCGCGGAATTTTCAAGATGTTAAAAAAAACAAAAACAAAAAAACAAAAAACAGCAAAAAAAGAGAGAAGAGGATGTTTTATCGAGTCTATACTGCGCATTGTGAAGAGGAATTATTTTTTTGTTGTTGTGTATTTTGTGTTTATATTATTCGCTTACTTGTACAAGGCGGTCGTGCCCGATTCGAGAACCGAGGGAATTTCAAGCAGTCCCGTATTAAGACGCCGGCACTAGCTGATTTATAATTCCGTATGCGCCTCGGAATTATTAATGCGAAAACTTTTCGGAAAATCGAGCGTCCTAGAAAGGAAGAGGCGAATTTTCCGTGTAACGTCTCTTTCATGTTAACACATGGCATTCCCGACTCTCTCGCCTTTGCTTTACACGCGGCCGCTGACCTGGTTACATTCGAGTTTACGGGACTTGACAAAGTTTATTTAGCGGATAAATTGAAAACTGACTCTTTTGAAAAGATCACGTCGATCTCCGCGTCGAAAAGGATTTCATTGACAGACGGCAAAAAGGACAAAATGCGAGATACTTGTGCGCGCGATATGATTAGAAAAAAAAGAGGAAAAAAACATGTTTCGCGTATTATTTTTTTTTTTTTTTCTGCTTCTTGGTACGGAAAAAGTCTGAAGTTGCGCACTAACCGTGACTGCGGTGATTAAATGAAACGTTAAGAGCAGAAATAAAAATAAAGAATCGGATATACGATGTTTTTAAGCGCATTCCCATGTCCCCCCGGTATTACTCTCGCTTCGCTACAATATAAAAAGCGCGACGAAACTTCTGTAATAGATCACATTAACAAACTCCGCTTCGGGGACGTTACTTTGTTTCACGGAGATCATAATTCTCTCGCGAATGGGAAGAGTTGCACGATGAGACACAGTATATATAAGAAAAGAAAGAGAGAGAGAGAGTGTGTGTGTGTGTATGTGTGTAAGAGTCTCTTGATCGAGCCAAATTCCTCGACCGTGTCAAAAAAGACTTGAAAGAATCTGCAGAATCCGCGTTGCCTTCCAACTGATTTATAAAGAACTACTGTTCTATTGAATTTTTCGAAGAGCGAGATAAAGAAAGTTCATCTCGACGTAATGTCACAGAATCGCTCCGCATCGACACAAAGTTCGTTTGTGTTTTTTAGTCGTGTTTTTCGATTCTCACACGCTCACCCTCTCCCGTCGCTCGTTTCCTCACGACACGTTAGTCTTTCGTAAAGAATAGAGAGAGCTCTCCGGTTCCCCCGATCGAAAGTAATTAAATTCGCAGCCAGCGCGCGCGACGATTTTCTTCTCGTGCGTTGGGGCGACGTGCGCCGGCCGCGAAATATAGACGCCTGAAACCAGATGCTGTCTATTATTCGGGGGAGGGAAATACCGTCGGCCATTCGGTTCGCGGCGACGCTTAGAAAAAGTAATGCATAGAAAATGAGATAAATTTGCAATGCATTGTACGGAATTTTGCCGCGCGAGATGCAATGAAACATTCATGCTCTTCCTCTCCCACGGAAACGTAGGCCGACAGGTATTACGGGCGTTGAAAAAAATTGTGGACGTCGGTTCGAAAAAATGGGCGTGTCGCTTCTTCTGACGCGCGAACGTTTGATTTGCAACGGAATGTTGATGCGAGCGCTGCCCACCGGTCGTGATTTATACGCCCAAAGTAAGAAATTTGAAGGTAAGCAAATTTTTGAATAGAGAGAGTAACATTATTAGAGCAAAATATTGCAATTGTTGTTTCCGTATAAATCTATATAGCAAAACATCCCGTGCACGAACATAAATATTATAGTACGTCTACTTTGTGTTTCTACAAAGACGCAGTTTTCTACTGAGAGTCGCAAAAGACGCTTGAAAAATATCGACATTGCGATATTTTCACTCTCTTTCCATTTTTTTTGGTTTTACAACCAGATTTATAATAAATGTTGTGACTTTTATTGTTCTCTTAGTTTATTAGCGGGATTTTTGTAATTTAGCAGCACAGATTTAAAAGACTCAGCGAAAACTCATTCGGAATAAAATGTATTTTATATCCTTGTTCATTTAATTCGCGCGTGATAAAGCGAAATAAAAAGAGTTTTACGTCGTGATGCATAAAAAATGGAAGCTCTCGCATTTTTTCCATTTGTGTAGGAGATCGTAGAATGTGACTGAATATTTTCTCTAGGAATATAAGGTAGTATAAAGTTTCGTGCTGGTTTTTCTCGCGCGTCGCTGGTGAAATCACAAGCAAGACAGTAGACATTTATTCACTAGTAAATTGAAAATTTTTTGTTGTTTGCACATACTTGCATTAACATGTACACGCGAACTCAACATGTTGGAATCATCGAAGTTTAGTTTGTTAACAGGACGCGCGCGATATGTCGCTTAAAAGTTGCGGTAATTGTGTTGTGTTTTGCCGCACACAGAACGAAGCAAAAGAAACGAGATTTTTTTGCAGGGAAAAAGAAAGAAAACGGGGCATTCGGCGTTTGAGAGATGAAAATTCCACGGGGGGAGGGAGGGGAGGGTGTGCAATCAAACCGAATTACGATCGCAGCTCCCGAATGGCGCTGAGTTCGATAATCGAAGAAACCGCGCGCCGCGGCCGTCTATGTGTGTGTGTGTGTGTGTGACCGCTGCTAGATTTTCTCCGTAACAATAGCGTGATTAATTCCACGCTAATTGGCTGGCATCCCGCGGAGCGCGAATGCGGCCCATCGTCGACGTTGCTGGCGGTGTCGCGCATAAAAAAGCGCGCCTCTTTATACATATAATATATATATCAACGCCCCGCAGACCGTAACGTCCGCACAAAAGACTAAAATTGTGATTGCATTTTTTTTTTGTTCGCTCGTGTTGATCCGCCGCACCCTCGCTCTGTGCACTCAGCTTTTCCCGCACTACGTCTCCTTCACCCCTTCGTCTCGTCACGAATTCGCGCTACTAACCGACTCTCTTCTTTCTTTCTCTCTTCCTCGCGTCTCTCTGGATTTTTATACCGTTGAGTCAGTGAATTCATTTCATCCATGTGTGTGTACGTATGTATGTACGTGTGCGTTCTATGCGTTTGTTTCGTGAGTGCGTGCGTGCGTGCGTGCGTGCAAGGATAAACGCGACATAATCCGGCTGCCGGTGATTGCTATGTGACACGACCGGGGTTGGCAGCGCGCGCGTCCGCCACGCAGAACCGCGCGAGTTTCTGTCGTTCGGTATTCGTGTAGTCCGCATACCGGTTTGGTCGGTCAAACCAGATGGAGGTCATTCCACAGCTCTGGCGTTTATTTCCACGTTTTTCCGCATCTCTTCTCTTTTATCCCCTTTTCCATACCGTTCAACCCTCCCGCCCTTCTCGACTTCTTCTTCGGAATTTACTCGCGCGCTCTTCGCGTTTCTCGCGAGTTTTTAATTCCCGCCAGAGGCTTTTAAGCGGATTAAAAGCGCGGTATTTTATGAGCTAATTAGCATAATAGTTATTTAATAAGATGGCACGGTCTACGATGCACATTGAAATGGATTCGCAGAGACTTTCGCCAAGGCTTGCATTTAATTTGAAACGCGTCCGAGCCGAGACTTCTTCATCAAATGTTACAGGGTATCTTGTCTATAAAAGCAACAAAAAGAGAGCGCAAAACTTTCGATAAAGTTGATTACGTAAATGCGTGCATTTGCACATTTAAATATTTCCCTCGAATTAACTCAGTCACCTCGTTACAAATAATCACGGTCAAATTTATCGCAAATGTGTCACTTATTCGAAAATATTTGCCGTAAATACCGGGACACGTTTTTGCTCAATCACATTCGCGAATAATTAATTATCGAAGTCGATTACTCGGTCTGTTTCATCACAGAAATTTATACTCGTTAACACACAGAAAAACGAAACAAAACATGACCGTAGTCACGCGACCGGAGTCAGTGACCTCGGCGCAGTCACGCGACCAGGGTCAGTGACCTCGGCGCAGTCACGCGACCGGGGTCAGTGACCTCGGCGTAGTCACGTGACCAAGGTCAGTAATCTTTTACCGTAGTACATATATAATACATATATATATATATATAATATTATATAAATATATAATAAATATATAATAATATTAGAGAGAGTATATATTGTATATATATATATATATTATATATTATATATATTTTATATATTATATATAATATTTATATTTAGTCACGTGGTGTTTTTTCTCTCTCCCTGTTACGTGACTTTAAACAACGCAAGAATACTTCGTTGTTAGTGTTTTGTTCTGAAGCGATTTAGGCTACAACGAAAGTGATCGGTTCAGTCGTTCTTGAGATATTGCCCCATGAAAATCTCCTTACTTCTCAATTGCATGAATTTCGCGTATGAGAGGCACGAGTGCCTCTTGATTTGTCTTTCAAAATAAATGTCGCTTGTTGGAAGGAATTTGTTCGTTATTCGCAAAGTGTTAAGGCGAAGGTACTACATAGTTTGCGCGTAAGAATAAAGGGAATTCGGTCTTTTTCTTCGAGTAAAATACTTGAAGTAAAATACTAAAGATATGAAGTCCTCTCAAACTCGCTCTTCGCGAATGTGTGTGTGTGTGTGTGTGTGTGTGTGTATAATATAAGTACGTATACATCGTGTCTCTTGACGCGGCTAGAGACACACTCAAGAGAAGCTTGATTTCAAGAGAGATATATATATAATAGGGGGATGAAAGAAAAGTGCTTCGCGCGTGGTCGGCATTTTATTTACTCGGCGCAAACGAAGCGCGCCGTGTATCGCAAACGCAAGCGGAAAATCGAGCGCTTCGAAATATATAATAAGGAGGTATCGAAACACCATCAGTCAGACGAAAAACGACGCAAAGTATATGAAGTATTGAGCGATGAAAACTCGACTCGAATTTCTTGACCAATTTTCCCTCTTTCTCTCTGAGGGCGAACTTTATATCTCTACGATCTCTCTATATATCGGCGCGATTTCTTCTTCTCTTTCGGGTAAAATCAATCGTACGTATAATAAAGTTAGCCCACCGACATACCGACAATATATCGTCGTTGCGGAAACGAATCGCCTCAAGGAAGGTAGTAGGTAGTACGCCATTTCCTCAAAAAGCACGATTTGCGAGAAGCCGATCACATTCGAGCTCCGGTTAATTGAATCCCTTTTCGAGATTTCGTACACTAGCTGTCGTGACTGTGTTCCGCCTCGGTTATTCCGTAAATGGAGCGACAGTTTTATGGATGCTCGCTCTGTGATGCTCCTCTCGACGGGACTCTGTCGCGTGTTTATTCGGAATTTCCGTTTGTGTTATTCTTCACTATTTTGTTCCCGTATCGGGCTTGGCATCCGAGTTTTTGTCGTTGCAGCGACGCAAATCACGATTGACGGACTGCCGCCAGTGCGTGCACCGAACCGGTGATTTGACATTTGGTTGTTTTTCCTCTCTCTCTTTTTTTGCGCGCATTTTTTGACCTTTTGCTAACCGTAAGCGACCTAGCGCGAATAACACAACTGTGTGTGTTTCTTGGTAGCTCGCTTCGTAACATTTGACTCTCTCTCTCTTTTGACGCTTTCTCTCTCTCTTTTCTCTTTCTCGTCTGATTTTTGCAACAACGCCGACAACGGTATAATTCGCGTACACGCGAAATTGCTAGCAAAAGTCAAACGTTACAGAAACACGTTTCGTTTATTTTACATTTCTGTATTTTCGCGCACGTGATATTTCCAGAGCTGATATTTTTCATACGACGAAGAAAAATATAATTTTACATGAGAGTGCGTGGGGCGTGTGTGTGCTCGCCCATTGAGAAAGAAAATCGTTCTATTTTGCCGTCGCGCTTATGCTAAACAATAAAGAAAAATATGCCATTTTTCTTTATTATATACACACACATTTGAATGTATACATGTGATACAATTCTCTGTTTACAGTAAAGAAACGTAACTACGTGAGTACAGAAGAACTTTTAACATCGAAGAACATACGTATATATATCTTGCAGTTATACGTTCGCAACGTGTACACGCTTGAGAAAATTATGCGGCGCGCAAAGAGTGTTTGCGTATAAAAAAAAAAGCGCGCATTTGTTCTTGAGATGTATTTCGAATGTTACGTTAAAGTGCTTTTGGAGAAAATTCGGCGCGCGATTTTAATTACGCGCCCCATTTGCGCCCCATTATATAATTTATTTTCCAGCGTCGCGCTAGGTTATTCGCCATAGGAAATTTTGCCGGCCATAGAAATCCGAGCCAGCAGCGCGACAATATCGTTCCGACGGGTGCGCTTGTAGATTCGCGCGCTGCGCCGGAATGTCGATTATCGGAACGTCTGTTTTCCGATCGAACGATTATCCGAGCCAAACGACGCATTTAGAACACGTGTTCGCGCTCACACCTACAACGTGTGGATGGCACGGACCATGGGTCCGGGGGGATATGTGGGGAAAACTCATTGTCCGCTATTGAGTCTGCGCCGCACTCTCGATAAACTGGCTAATGATTGTCATCTACGCAAAATGCACTTTGTTGCGCAGTTCGCATCAAGAAGCGCTTTACAAACATGCTCGCATTCGCCGCAATCGTGCGTGCGACATTTCTGATTACATTTTATTGAGTTATTGTCGGAAAAGTTTTGAATCATTTTTGAGTTCGTTTTTTTTTTTTTTTTTTAAACGAGTGTTTTACTTCCAAATCTTTGTGAGATAATACAATCGAACTAACTACGCGCGTTCCATTCTAATGGATATGATTTTTTGCCATCTCGCGGGCGGTGCCATTGTTCCGTCGATGTAGAATTTCTGCGGCTTCGCTACACGTCACCCCCAAAAAGGTTTAAAACCTTTTTGACGACTCAATATTTCATAGGTTTTACGACATACAATATATATATAGTAAAAAAAAAACAATAACAATTTTTTATCGCGAGATACAAAAATACGCGCTTACTTTTCTTGCGATAAAACTTTCTACAAGTGAACGTTGTATGTTGTCGCACGAACGATAATTTATTATAAAAGAGAGTATTTTTAGAAATTGAATCAAGAATCCATTTAGTTTAAAGAGAGATAATAAAAAATGTAAAGTACATTTGTATCGATTCCGCGCATTTATTTCGTCGTTACAAACTCGAAAGAGAAAATTATTTTTGCTTGCCTACACCACGCGGCGTTTCACATTTAACGTTTGCCGTGCTCGTATTAAATTTCATCACAGATATATCCGATTAAATGCAGCGTACACAAATAAAAAAAAAAATTGATAGCGTGCGCGGAAAGAAGTAATAAATTCCGCGATACAAGGGTGTTTATCGTTTGAACTGAACTATCGTTTACACACACAGTTGTAGTTATTTCTACACGCATAAGAAACAAAAAATTTACGTTAGTTAGGTTACCATCTCTAATTACAAAATATCGTATTTTATATCAAGTAATTATCGCACAAATCTCTTATTCCTCGAGTTTTTAACGATAAAAGCAGAAATATGTGCTTGCTTAGAAAATTACTTGTACTTTCTGGTTTTTTTTTTAATGTATCGTTAACATTTAACCTTTGTCATCACCAGTTCTCATTCAAATTAACCAAAGGGTTACGAAGTAATGTAAGAGAATTTCATGAGATTTGGAAACACAGCATCTGTTTCCGTTCGAGAAGTCCCCTCTCGCACGTTCTTTATCTCGTCCCGACACTTCTCCCACAGGATGCAAAGCGAATCGATTTCAATTTAAAGACAGAATTTCGACCGACCTCTTCCTTCCTTTCTTCCTCCGATAATTGAATTAAAGGATTATCGTGCGGAAGACGCGCTCGTGGAGTAGCGCGCGTCGGGATTTGAAATTAAATCAATCGAGTCTTTCATCAACGGCGAGTTTTCTCCCGAAAAAAAGAAAAACAAAAAAAATTTCCCTTTCCTTGACGCCGGCGCGCTTTAATTGAATTTTTTTATAAAATTAAGATTGCGTTCTCTTTTATAAAATTAATATTGTATGTTTTTTTTTTTATTTTTTTTGTATTTTGTTTGAAGTCGTCTCGCGATATTTTATTAAGATATTTTTATTTTCTGTATTAACGCTTTCTCTCTGCTGACTGTCACGCGCGCGCGCGCGCGTGTGACGCCGCAACAAAAGCAATCATTCCCAGGGAAGATGTTCGCAGCATACGTTTGAGAGATTTTGCAGAAGCGGGATAGATCAAAGGGAAGCGTTCGTTACGCTCAAGTTCCTCGAGATTGTAATTCCGATTATATTACGCCGCGACTCGATTTTACGAACTTTGATGATATTGTAGAAACCTGGGCGATGGTCGAAACCGCAAAGTGCGCGTTATACAGCTATATACAGACCGATCTACTACACTTAAACTTCCCTGAGATGCAAATATAGGCATTTCTGTGTCAGTGGTGCGTCAAGATTCTAAGTCGACAGTCGAGAATCAAGAACCCGGTAACGATTTCAGCACAACTTAGAGAAACTTTGTATCTAAATTGCCTCAACCTCTCGCTCTCTTTGTATTCCTCTCTCTCCCTCTCATTGCTCGGCATCTAGCTTGATCCTTTCATCGCTTAGACTTCAGGATCAGTTATCTCGAGTTACGGTATCTCTCCACCGTTGTATTTTGAATATATATATATATATATATATATATATATATATATATATATATATATATATATCGATATATATTACCGATTAGTAGAGTTTACTCGTGACTCAGTCACCGTCTTTGATATTAATTAACTGTCGCAGAAATATCGGCGAGAACGAGAAACGACATTATAGTTTCTCATTCGTTACAGAAGTTTGTTCGCTGCAGTCGTCCGATCAACGTCGCTCGTTCTTACCGATGTTGCCGCCGTCTGTCCCGCTTCGTTTCAAACTTTTAAAAGCTCCCGAGCTTAATGAAGAATGTCCGCGAATTGTATCACGTTTCCCGTGAAAAGCTTTCGGTAGTCATGACGACGACGTTTTGTCTAAAAAAAAAAAAAAAAAAAAAAACGATCTAATTAAAGTGATGTTACACGTGTGTGTACAAGAGAGTTTGTAAGAAAGATGTACACATACACCTATCAAAAACGAATAATATGAATTCTCTTTTTTTTTTGTTTTTAAGTAAAGAGCGGTGATGACACTTCATTTTCATCGATATTTCTGTAGTTTAATTGTAGAAACTGAAATTGTATCTCTGTTATAGTTTTTTTTTTAATCAATATATTGTTCGGTTTTATTCAGCGTGTGTCACTGATACACGTGTGCTGAATTGTTTTGTTTTTCTTTTTTTTTTTTTTCTATTTTTAATTATCGCGCAACAATGTTTCGCGGAGTTATAAGAGAGAGAGAGAGAGAGAGAAAGAGAAAGAGAGAGAGCAAATTAAAACGTCAGAAGCAGAATCGTCTGATCGGAGACTGTTATCGAAAACAATCGCTCGTAATTCCTGGAATCCCAGTGTCTTCTCATATTGGAATTCAATTTGAGCATGTCTGTAATTGGCCTAGGTTGCCTTCCGTTCTCTGTGTTCGCTTCTCTGCCCGAGAGATAGAAAGAGACAGAGAGAGAGAGAAAGAGAGAGAGAGAGAGAAATTCCGCAGCTGCGCAAGCCTCGAGGTTAATTTGAAGAACACACGACGGCCTCTCGTCGTGAAATATAGATCGATGACAATCGATCGAGCAGTATCCGAATAATTCATGGCGCAGCCGTGAATGTATATATCCGAGTTATCCGATTCTTTCGCGAACGGCCGGCCAGATAAATCTCTCGGGGTGGGCCGAGATGGATCTCGCGCCGCGTTTTCAGAGAACTCCATTAGTGACCATAAGCTTGCTCCCTCCCTCCCTCCCTCCCTTACTTCCCACTGGAAAAGCTTGAACGCTCGCGGAATCGCTCAGTGCGCAATCTCGGCGTGGAAAATCGCGAAAACACCGGGTAGGTCCGGCGAAGGTGCCGCGCCTGTGATTCACGAGCTGCCATTAACGGTCGGCGTAACAAATTTATGACGTCGTAACGGCACCCGCTCGAACTCGGGTATCTACTTGGTGTTCCATAAAATGCAAGCATTAAAAAATTATTTGCGCTTTGACAGAAGGGTGGGAGGAAACAGAGAATCGGGGGGGGGGGGAAACACAAAGTTCTTTCGAAGAATTGATTTATATGTAGTAGTTTTTTGGAGCGATAGATTACCGCGAATATATATACGTACGTACGGTTGCATTCAACATTGAAGGCTCGCGATGACAAGAATTCACTCGAGAGAAAAGTTTCGATGCTCACAAATACCTTTTAAGATTTATACAGTTCGCCGGATATCCATTTGTACGTCCGTAACAAAACATTTTGAAACATTCTGTACATTCTGCACTCTGATGGTGTTGCGTCGTTTCAACGTGTCTACAACACCGGATTAAGCTGCTAACAGTATTAACATGTGAACGACATAACAGTTTTACACGATTAAGCCGGTACATTATGTAGCGCATCGTAGGAGCGAAGGTAGATGAGATATCGATAGATTAGAGAATTTTTTCATTTTCCTGGCTAGAGTGTGACGATAAGAGTTTTTATTATATATATATTTTTTTTCATATTCTTTAATCTCCCACTCTGTCATTTTTTACTGGTTGATAATGGCTGAAAATAAATTCAAAAGTCTGCGCTTATTATATTTGCCCGCTTCATTTTACTTACCGAATGGATTCTATATCCTCAAAGCCGATGAATTCTTCGGAGAATCTTTATATATATTTGTTATTTACAATTATTATTTGTGTATAGTGTGAAATTTTTATTATATTTTGACTCCAAGAAGTGCGGTAAAAATGAGTCTCGAGAAACTTCGGTGCCCTTTTTCTTCTCGAAAGTAAGCGCGTATCGTGGTAGACGAAACAATTAGCGAGAGTTTGAAATCCAAGTTTTAAACGTATCTTTCGTAAAGTTGAGAAGTAGGACGAAGTGTATTTTGCGCGTTTTTTTTTTCTTCAAGACGCGAGTAACAAACTACGTTGAATTTAATAGAAAACAACATCTCGCTGTTGGATGCGCACAAAAACAAATATCAAAAGAGAGAGAGAGAGAAAGAGAGAAAAAGAAAACCATTTTACTAAATTAAAAATATTAAAAATCTCCTCGTATTTACGAAGTCAATAAACTCTGTATATTTTTCGCAATTCATAGTTGTTATTATTTATATGTATATGTATACCGTCTCTCAATTCTTAAATTACGTGTCTTCTTATCCTCGACAGAGAACATAAAGTTTCCGATAACGAGGAGATAGACTTTTTAATTGCGCAAGTAATGGGACTTGAGTCTTTCGATCGTTCTTGTTATCAGCGGATTGACTGTTGCAGTTTAGTTAGAGTGACATAGGGAATGTTATCGACAATATTGAATCGCATCAACATCGAGACAGACGCGTCTCCGTAAATCACGCCGTAGAGCGGAATACGACACGTATGTATGTACATACGTGTACATGTGAACGCGGGTGCATCGTTTAGTTTCTGAGCATCGAGAATTACACACGACGTGTGCATATTTATGCGCGCATTTCTGTTGTGTGCGCGTTTTATTCCGCGCGCTCTGGGAATCGACCGCCTTCCTTCGCGTAATCTGTGAGTACGCGCGCAATCCCGTTAAAATTCCGCAGAAATAAGTATGTACGTTTGTATTAATATTGAAACTACTTTTTAACAACTTTGAAACAAGTGTGCATAATCGTTGCTTTATCGCAAATTTTTTCCACTAACAAAGACGCGCGAAATATTTGAAAAAAACGTAGATTCAAAATGTGTTGATGTTTTTTAATATTTTTCTCTTGTTTTTATCTCGCGAAATGAGAAGTATCTAGCGCTTTGTATTGTTGCGCGTTAATTATTTCTAGTAGTATTTTCTGAATGAAGTGGAAATTGTTTCCGTATAAATTAGGAATCGGCGAAAACGCGCGCGCGGAAACTTGCAGAAACTATAAATTGGAAAGTACGTTTATAGTCTGATCTAATTTCGTTCATTTCATTACACGTTTGCGAAGACGCTTCGGCTAGCAGCAGGCAGTCGAAAACAACGCGGGTGACTCTCAAGGAACGTTGAGAACCCCCTCCCGTTTCTCAACTTCCTGGATCAAACGGACCGTGCGATTCTATCGAACACCGGCTCGCTTTGCTCGCATCACAAAGGCGAGGTAACGCAAAGCCGAACTTGCACTGGTGAACTTTTTAATTGCATCGGGTTGCATCGGTTGCAGTTAAATCCGCGCTAATTTACGGGTTTGCTCGCGCGTCGTTTGGTTTCGATGCAAAAAAAAAAAAAAAAAAAAAAAAACAAAGAAAAAAAATCACACTTAGCGCAACGATTGCGTACGTGTTTTGTCAACACACACAGAGTGGAAGAATTTGTTTTCTGCGTGACAGAATTTCGAAAAAAAGAAAGTCACACACAGGCGCGTTTCAAGCAAAAATTAATGTACCATTTAACCTCAATTTTTTTCGCTGTTATTCGACGAAAAAATATGGAACGCGGAACGCTCGAACGAGGCAAAGCGGTTTTAATGAAACTCAAAGCGTTGCGCGGAAAAAGAAATGTTGATCGAAGAATATGAAATTTAATTAAGGCTTTTCCTTGCAACTTAAAACAACTCTCGCAGTCACGTTCGAATTACGTTCTTGTTACACGATGGATCAAACGTGATCAAGTTTTTTTTTTTGTTTTTTTTTTATTCGTCGGCGTAAGTTCTTTCAAATCAATCATCTTGTATCTTTCGCTCCGCGATCTGCAATTGCAAGGGGAAGGATAAGAAAATTTTGATCGGTTTCTTATCTCGTGTTTGACGCACGATAATTAGATATTTCTTCATCAACTTTTTATTTGCGCGAAGGTTGAACTCCTCCCACGTTGTCGCCGATAATGTAATAGAGGGGGGGGGGGTTTTGTCTTTTATCGAGCATCGTTGAGACCACACGAATAGACCGTTCGCGAATTGGACGCGACGCGATCGTTACGCGAATAACTCCGAGGCGGCTGTCAACTCGGCATTATCCGCAAACCGCGTGGTGCCCGGAGCCCTTCGCCCTCTCTCTCTGCGATCCACTCCTGATTTCAAACACCCGCGAGTGAAACATTGTTTCGAACTTCCGTGCTTGCCGACACGGGAGCGGATGGGAGCCGAGGGCTCGACCGTACATCAGCGCATCGCGCATCGTGGTGTCGTATATCTGACGTCGTGCATGTAAAGGGAATACCGTGTACGGGGGTGGAGGAGGGAGGGGGAGGAGGATGCTGAAAGTACGCGGGGAATGCGAGGTCGGACAAGGAAAATGGAATGGGACTGCCATAATGCGACTACGTAAAAACAAAAAGCGGTATTTTTCCTACTGCGTAAAAGTGTCAATGCTGCCAGAAGCTCTTGCGAACTCGACCGCTGCGCCGAACTCAAATGTACTATGTCTGTACATACGTGTGTTTTGGATGTGGAGTTGAGTGAGACTGAAAAAAAGAGCTGTATATATAAATGACAAAAAAAAAAAAAGAAAAAGTCATTCAAGTGTGTACTTAATTACAAATGCGTCTGTTGACGTGTTTCCGCGCTGTTGATGAAAACTTTCTGACACATTTTTCTTGAAAAAATATTTTTTGTTCAAATAAAATCGTATCTGATTTGTTTGTTTGATCTTACAATCCTGTGCTATAGTTGATTTTTTCTGATTATTTCTCTTAACCGAGATGATTTTATTTTTTGACCACATAGTTGACGATTACACACTGTCGTCAATTTTTAGGATTGATGTGTTTAACTTATTTTCATTTTTCGTTCGCGGAAGAAGATCCAATCAAAAAGATCGAAATGTACGATTCCATTTGAATAAAAGTAATTTACGCGCATCGACATTTTGTATATTGGCTCTTTTGTTTTTAAATTCCATTGTTGAAGTCCTGATGTATGGTTAAACCTGGCGCAGGCTCGCAATGATCGCACATTTATCTCGATCTTGTGAAAAACGGCGTTGTCCGCATAAGTATTTTCTTCTACGGACAGACACAAATGTTGCGCGAGAATGCCCGTCTATTTGCACACGTCGCATTGCGCATGGAAAAATGCGCGTTCGCTAAACGCATCGTGCAGGATAAAAATTCGATTTTCTCTTTCATCGCGATTCCGTTTTACGTTAACTGTGTTCGAGATATAAATGGAAGGAATGATTTTTATATTGTTTCTCAATTACGGGAAATAAGTAAATGAAAATGTGGCTCTCGCGATTACGCGCAATATTCGAAAGAGGTCGGAGAGATAACAAACAAAAAAAAAAACAAATTGTTGACTAAATAAAAAGAGAAAAGACATGGAGTGAAATATACACAGTTGTTACGAAAGAAACTCCAATTTTTTTTTGCCGTGTCGGGATCCGAAAAACAAGCGCATGCATTCATTTCACCGTGAGAGACGATAAGTCGCCGTCGATTAACGACGTCGATTAATCGCGAATATTTTTTTTTTTTTTTTTTCAACCATTATCGATAATTCGAACGCGAGCGCAATCGCGCGGGGATGTCGAGAAGAGAGAAGGAATCCACTCGAATATGTGTTTCTCGCTGCTCATAAATTTCGCCGTATCTGGTATGCGGCGCGGTGTTGAAATATTCGTCGCGTATGGCGCGGAGAGTGCCGCGGGAAAAATCGCAACGTAAGAAGCTTCCGGCTTTTCTTGGTGAGAGGCGGCGAAAAGAAAATGTCGGGGAATGCATTATCGCGACATAGCCGTCGTTCCATCATTCGCCGCGTTATCTTATATACGCCATCGACGTCTTCTCTTAAATCTTACTAACAACTATATCTCCCGACATTTAACTTTATCAAAACTTCCTCCCCCGTAGTTAGGCGTGCGCGATGTCCAGAGTCATTCTCGGTCGATTAATTTCTCCGTCAACGGAAAGCCTTATCGAAGCCTCGGTTCGATCAAAAAAAAAAAAAAAAACCAGATTTGCGATGTTTTATGAATTATCCACGCATCTCTCTCTGTGCTACCTATGTGCTACTTATGCGCGTACTTCTTCTCACGTATCTCTATTTTTCTCCGTTCATTTATTCATATCATATACCCCATTATTTTCGTGTATCTTTCGAAAGACGCATCTAGATGTGGTACATACATATTTAGGAGAGAACACCTTGCTCGCTCTCTTTCTTCGCGACGTGCTACATCTCGCAGGTGTGCGCGCAACGAAAGAGAGAGGAAGAAGGGGGGGGAGGGAGAGAGTACGCTTCACAGTGCACTTTTCCGAACGATCGAGCGCCCACAAAACCTTCGGTCCCCAACTTCCATTTTCATCCTCGAATGCGTCTCCTCGACCGCCGTCTCCTCCACCCAAAATCCTCTCTTTCTCTCTCTCATCGCGGAGGGTGGAACACGGTGGTTGCGCGCGCGTACGTGACGGCGCATTTACATAACGCCGCTGCAAATTGTCAATGCGGCCGCCGGCCTTTGAAAATAAAATATGCACTGCCGTTCTCGGCAGTAGCAGGTGCCGGTGTCGTGGGCGAGGAGAGAAACGGCGATAACGGGACGCTGAAGAGGGCGAAAGAAAACGCCCGTCGACGTTGTAGTGGTGGCGGTGGGTGGCGGTGATTACGTGAGCGAGCACGTGGGTGCACGTGGTGCTGCGCGAAAGGGCTTGCGAAATCGGGCTAGAGGGTCGTGATTTAAGAGGCCGTGCAGACGAATAAATTTCGCCAACGTGTGTTCCCGGGCTAAGGTACGACTTGCGCGCGAAAAAAAGCGCGCATGCGAGAGCGTATGTGTTGCGCGCGGCCTATGTGTAGTCTCCGTATACCGGGTGTTTGAAATTGAATGCTCCTTAAAAAAAAAAAAACTTACTTCTATGAGATAAAAAAAATGTCATATCAAACAAATTATGAAGTCATGTTTTTGTTTCGTATAAATTTTTTTTGTTTTACGTTGATAGCTTTCGTTCGAGACTCTCGTGGAAAATTATTTTGTCAGATGATAATTGCGTCTGATCTCTCGCGGTATACACACGATTTGCTCCTCGAGCTGTTAATTTTTATCTCGTTTCAACTTTATCTCAATTTCAAGAGTTTTCACGTTTCGGGTTTACACGAAAACGGTAGTCGTCCCCGCTCGTAGAAGTGCGTGCAGTCTGCCACGTGGAAAATATAATATTGCACGATTTGCTGCTTAGCTAGTATTTAATCAGCGTGTGCGCGTGTGAGACGCTCATGTGACAATTTTCCCTAACTTCTCCGTATACGTCCCGTATACGTATACGTTGCGGAACACCAAAAATCGATTTCGCGAGAGAGGGAACGAGTTTTGCTCTTCCGCGCGCGTTATTTTATTTCAGACCGACAGCAATGGACAGCGAACTGAAAAAGAGAGCTGCGCGTCGAAGGGAAACTTTCTTCCCTTTTCGCGCGGAACGGATTCAGTGACGGTCAGTGTACGTGGAATTGCAAGTAGTGTACGCATATCGTGCTTCTTGATTTTTCTCTGGCTAGTCTCTGCGGCTGTTGCGTCTTTGTTATGCTTTTTTTCGAATCTCTTCAGCCCCATTCTTCACCGGTACTGCCGACGCTTCTGTATTTTCGTGACCTTTTCTTTTTTTTGTTTGCTTATTTATTTATGCTCTCTCTTTCTCTCTCTCTCTCTCTCTCTCTCTCTCTCTCGTTGCTGGCGTATCGACCCTGCCTCCAGTTTACCTTTGGTCAGCGGACGCACAACGGCTGCACAAAAGTTACGAAGCTCGCGGGCATGTAGCGGACGACGCGAACACACGCGTGGGATTAAGGGGCAGAGAACTGCAAACGATTGCGGGATAACGTTATCGTATTTTTCTTGAACGGGAGAAACGAACGAAGGGAAGAAAATTGCGCGATAATCTCGTTGCAGCCTTGTGTTTTACTCACGTCGGGACCAGGTAGAGGAGATTCGGTCTTTTAATTAAGGCAAAACCTTTGTTTCGGTTTAAATGTTTTCTCTAGCACTTAGCCATTAAGGGGTTTCTATTATTGTTCAAGTATATACGCACCTATCCGGATTTATATATATATATCTACCGAGCCTTTTTGAGAAAAGTCTGTCTATTGTACGCAACACAACCGGGGGGGGTGTAAAATGTTAAAAAAAAAAAAAAGTGCAAATTAGTTAATTCGATTGCAAAATGTTTGAGATAATTTTATCAGAATTTCTCGCGATAAATGTGGATCGACTGGCGAATTGTCTGCTTTGATCAACGATGAGAAACATATGTTATTAATGCAGAATTACAGACTGCTCTGTTCTCGTTATCGACGCTTGTTAGAGTAAGATGCTTATGCAACTAAGATGCTTGTAAAGCGGCGAAGTGCTTTAGGCATAGGGAATTCACTCTGGAAAGTGGGTTTTGCGGCTTTGTCTGTGCAGTTCTCCGTTACAACTCGCGCGCACGCGTGCGCTCGGGGGTATACGGATAAATGTCGAGTCAGAAGACTGACGTAATATATATATATATTGCTCGATTAATTACACATCGGTGCTATATAATTAAATTTTTTTTTTTTTTTTTTTTTATATCAACGTTAAAGTTCTTTATGATACGATGAAATTTGAATACAATGCGTTTTATTATGATCGCATATGTTTCGGAATATATTTAGAATTCTTTGTGACACACGAAAAATTCGCGCGCGCAAATGTTTGGCAATTTTGTTAAATCGAGTATCTGTCGTGTTGAATTGTTTGTGTTTTAAAATCGCGTAAATTTTATACAATATCGCAATAGCGCGGAAGTAGGATAGGTACGAGATTTAATCTGTTTGCACACGTTTTTTTCAGACGCATCAATCTCGCGTCTGAATTCGTGCAAAAGTCGCGTCACACATATATGTTTATCTATCTGAATACTTACGCGCTTCAGATTTTGTTTCGGTCGCTTTACCTATAGGACTCCCTAAACACAACGATGCGCACACTACGTACATGTATCCTTTTCAATTCTACTCCCTCTGGTAACGCGCGAAGTCTCTTCACGTAAAATCCGTCTCCAATGCGAGGGCGTGTGCGCGCCGCACAATGCAGGTGCGCACGGGTGCACGCGCGTAACGCCGCGTTGGCATAGTCTTGCCATACAGAGCTGACGATGCGTTTAATTAAACCGGCTGTCGCCCGTCTCTTGGCATTGTTTCCGCGGGTTTGAAAAGTTCCCCCGCGGATCCCTCAATCCTCCCCTCCGATCTCTCTCTCTTTCTCTCTCTCTCATCCCCCTTTTGGGGGTTTGCGCTAGCTCGCAGAACCGGCCCTCGTGTTCCCGTTTGTTAAGCTCAAACTCTCGTTTGTGCGCATGTTGTGCGCACTCGGCGGAAAGCAATGTCGTGTTATTTGTTGCTCATTTGACAGACAACAGAAACATATCAGCCGGATTTTATACGCGTGTCTCTAGCTATATTCATGTTTATTATCCCTCTTTCTCTCTCTCTCCTCTCTCTCTCTCTCTCTCTAAATGAAACCACTTGTGGTCATATCATGAAATCGGTCGTGAAAGAAAAAGAATGGGTATTCTCTGCGACACGTGTGTAAAATGTTCGACGTTTATTCGAGTCATTAAATTCTGGCGGATGTGATAACATATCGCTCTGTGTCCTAAATTACTTACTACGTCAAATCAATATCTAATCCGCATATTCAATAAATAAAATATGTTTGAATAATTTACGGGTAGTAAACGTCGATACCGAAATAACAGTGTGTTGTTTCGCTCGATTGTTTCATATTTTATGAAATAGAGAATTGCAATATAGAGACATGACAAAACAAACACACGCACGCACGCACACACACACACACACACATCTGTAGTATTTCCTCGTTATAAACAGAAAACTTTTTCTCGTTACAAGCGAAAACTTACCGCAGCAAAAAAAAATAAACTAAAAAATAAACGCGCCTTTGATTACGCCGGAAAAGAAGCGCGCGCGCGCATGTTTGCCGTGTGTTTTGCAACTTAACTCCGGTCATATACCAGATGGATATATTCGCATTGATCGCAAGGATTATGTCACCATTAATTAATATTCCATTTATCGACGCCTCGGGAATCGTGATCGGACTATGCGAAATACGGTTGACAATGGGGTTGGGCCACAGTAAGTAGGAAGCCATTCCACGATCGGCGGCCGAGGACACGGGCGGACAGAAGTTCGGAGCCGCAGATCTGTCCATATGTACACTCCGAAACTATACTGACCGCTCTATTGGCCGAGCGGGAGTGTATTCTGGTACGGTTTATATCGCGAATTGTGCGATCGTGTTCATTTTGCCAATCGCATAGGCCCGTTTGTAATGGGCTCAATAGGGCAGGCTTATTGGACACAAAGTATATGATGTACACATGCGCGCGCGCGCACACGTTATCAATTTTATAGATAACAAACGTAGAGTACGAATGTGAATGTATCCGCAAATTTATGCTTCGTATACAAATTCTGCGACATTTTCTTTTTTTATATGTGTGAGAATTCGTGAAATAATTCTGATCAATACGAAAAGCCGAAATATTTTGGAATCACACGCTCTGTTGGTGGATATCCAATATAGACACACATTAGCCGAGCGTGGGTAGATCTAAGGAGGTCAAATTACGGTGACATACACATCACGTGTGTGCGGAGGGTGGTCGGCACATACGAGCGAGTTTACCGTGGCACCCCCGTTGTTCTCCATTTACCCAATACTGACCCCATTTTGATACGCAATCTCGGGATCGACGAGATATTGTATTTTTGACGACTCTTTGCAATTACCGCTACAGAGACAGGTCTCTTGTTAACAAAAAAAAAACCTAATTAAATTACGCCAATTACATTCGATTGATTCGAAAAATGACGGCAGCGAAAAAATTGAATCTATGAAAAATTGTTTTCTACCAATTTTCGATTTACGGTTTCTCAATTAGCGTGAAAGAATCATTGTTGCAGAACGGACTTTGCGGAAATGTAAATAGTAGTAGCGAGACATATATAAAAAAACAAAACGCAAAATTGTTATAAATGAAATGAATGTTTGATGGAGATCTTAATGCCCCTTCCATTTGTGACAAGAGGAGCAAATGAACGGCTTTTATTGTCGAAGAGACGATCGTGGAGAGAAAGCGCGGGATCAGAGTTTTATTCAATATATAATTATCTACGAACGCGCGCGCGGTTCTCGCAACGCACCACTACCACGCGCTCTCGAGACATTTAATAATTCTGCAGTGATGAATTGATTTAATTACATAATCACGACTCGTGATAATTGCGGCGTTGTCATGTCGAAACAATCATCTGGCGAGAGAAAATTTCGACAGTGAGAATCGCGTGGCCGACTGTCAAGGCTTTTTTTTTTTTATATCACGTGTAATAAAATATTGACTCACGGGGCGCACATCTAAATTTTATTTCCGTGTGGAATGGAATTACTCGATTAAACGAATGCAACAGAAAAATGATTATTGCGCGAAATAAAATCACACTTTATCGAGTTTTTAATGTAGGTAGGTAGGCGACAAAAAAAAAAAAAACGATCGATTATCACGTAATTTTGTCGTGCAACGGAGGAAATATATCAATTCGCTCCAATAAAATGTTACGCGCGATCAATTGATTACGTTCACCAATTCAAATTTAATTTTTTATATTTTTTATACATATATATATATATATATATATAGATAAAATCAATGTAGCGCGCGACCGAGACTTGTCAGCTTGATTTATCTCTCGATTCAATTGTGTTGTGACATAAGTCACTAAGGTTTTTACGCTCGTAGAATGTTGTTAAAGTTTTTATGGTTTGTATTCAAACGAATATTTTTTTTTATAGCCACGTAACACGCGTTTTTCAACGCGAATAAATAATTACTCGAAAAGGTATAAGAAATATTGCATAATAAAATGCGTATATTTGCGGATGATTTGCGAATAAAAAATTGCTTAAATTACATTGTGTGTGTCGGAACGACGCGTCGTTCTTCCAACGAACGCGTCGCGTTGTCGAACGCACACACACGTTTTAAGTTTGAATTTTCGCTGTCGTATATTGAGTAGAGCGTATCAATAATCGTTATCCTCTGCACATAGGGATTTTGATAGCTCCATTGAAACACAGTCACGTATTGTTTTGGGATTTTGGCGCACTTATACTATCGGATTACATTTACAAGTCAAAATGTGCGCGATGCACATATGTGCAAAAATTCTTTCATATAAATAACGGTGTTACGTAACAAATCAATTGACGCAAAACTAAAAGTATGTTTGTTTTGAATTATTGTTTTTTTTTTTTTTTTTTTTTAAATCATGTTCGATGAGGAAATGAGTGCGAATAAAAAATTTCGAGCGAAAATTTGTTTCGTCGGGCAAAAATCATTGAAGTGCGCTGCGTTTTGAAAACTTGACATCTCTCGTATTGTTTTATTATATTTTTACTATATATCACACGCATGCGCGTTTCTTTCTTTGTTGTCAAAATCAAGAAGCTTTGAGAAACATTTTCATAAAGAAAGTTCACTTTGTTGATATACGTACGAATGCGATGTGAGAAGAGAGGAAACGCGATGTAACTTTGCGAAGAAGTTACGTGAATCCTCCGACCATCGTTATTCAATGAAGTAGTGTTGGACGAAAGGAGAAGGAAAGAGAGAGAGAGAGTGAAGGGAGTGTATGAAATCGCGCACGAGATATACTTTGCGCTTCCGTGACGACGCAGTCGATGGAGTTGACTTACAAGTTGACTGCAGCGCGCTTCAACATCGCGCTTTCTTAACTTTTCGAGTGCTCTTTGCAGATTCCGATGGTCCACAGAAAACAGCGTAGTATTTTTCTTGCCTTGCGCATGAATCTTCACTTTCGCCTTTCGCTAAAAGTGCATTCGCATTGAGCAAATAGTATTTCTCGTGCGTATTTCTTTTTCTCAAAGTTTTATAAACCAAAAATATATAGAATGTCAAGTCACAAAAAGAGATTTTCTCGAAATTTATGGAACAAAAAGTTACATAAGTGAGTGTACAATTGTGAAAACAATTATTCAACTCGTTTTAAACTTTTGGAAAAATTGACAAAATTGAACAAGAAGAACTCTTGCTTTGAACGTTTATCCGTTTATATTGGTTAAAAAAAAAAAAAAATCCGCGTCATTCCGCCAATCGTGCGCGAAAGACACGCAAAACGTGTGCTATAATATTCGCAACTTTTACGCGGAGGCGCGTCGGAAAATTCCGTGAGAGTCGGAAATTATCGAAATATATCAAATGAAATCTGAGGCAAACTCTTCCGAACAAAAGAAGAGCTTCCAGCTTTTGTCGCCTCGCGCGTGAAAAGCTCGCAGGAAAAGCAGCGTGTGTAAGCCATTGAAAATGGAAAATTGAGTTATCGACTTTTCACCACGCGGCTCAATTTCTATTCCCCTTTCCCTCTCCGGCAAATTTTATTTAATAATAAATAATTCGCTTCTGTGCGCGCATCGGTCGAGCTGGAATAATTTTTGTTTGACGGAACCGGTTGAATAAAAAAAACGTTTGTTCGGTTGCGAAAAATGCTTTGCTGTATTATATAAATACGTTCGAAAATTTTCTCGGCGTATAAACATTTACTTTGCCCGTGCCAGTTTTGCCGGTTGAAGTTGAACACAGGACACCGCGAGTTTTCAATCAAAACATTCAAACAATAATTTGATGAAAATTTTGCGCTTGTTTTCTCTCTCTCTCTCTCTCTCTCTCTCTTTCTTTCTCTCTTTCTTTCTCTCTTAGTTTTTATTCTATATTTTATGCACCCCGTTGAACCAAACGCCTGTTTGTTTGTCCGTACGGTGTTTTTAGCATATAGAGTGTATAAAGGGAGGCGATCAAAGGGAAAATATAAGTATTTAGTACGTCCTTTGTGTGCTTTCCTTATGGAAATCGCGCGTGACGAATATTGCGCTCTCTGTAAAATCGAGAACCGAAGCCGCATCAATGCTCTTCTTGAAGATTCGCGATTAAGCGTACTTTCTGTCCCGTAGGGTCCCCCCCCGGTTGTTCGCAACTACCGCGTTGGCAGTACTGTACACGGGTAAGGTTATTACGGTTAAGGGCTTTAATCCAGTAGCAAGGCTAAGAGCTTTAACCTCTTGACGGGTCGGAAGCCACCGCTATGCTCGGCTTGAAGTGCCGCGCAAGGCACGAACCTTCGTGCTCTCCCCCGTTTTCCTCGGGATATATAATGTGCTTTCTACGTCGAGACGCTTTATAAACCGGTTATGTGTGTGCGTGCGCGCGCGCGCGCGCAACACGTTCTTTTTTCGGCCAAATTGTATAATTGTTTTTTTGAAAGAAAAATTAAGCTTGCGTACACGTGTAGCTGCGAGGCTGTAACCTTTAGAGAGATTAGACGGGGCGCGCAGATGACTCGGTGCGCCGTCATCTCGTGACACAACGTAATATAACTTTTTGTATCTGATTTATTTGAAAAAAAAAAAACAAACAAACAAACAAACAAAAAATTCACAGGACATAGTTAGAATACATTTGAATAGTGTGAGAAGCGGGATATATATTTTAATATGTATTTTATGCAAATTGAGATGTGTGTATACGAACGGGATGTGAAATGGCAACTTGGCAAAACATCCAGCTTCCTCGGTTTAAGCGAGGAGGCGAAGCAAAAGAGGTACCGCGGGTAATTTGCTGCGAATTAACAAGCGCATCGCGCGTCGCGTCCGCTGTAGTTTTTAATAAAAATCAGTAACACACTTTTGCGCGTCTGCGTCGAAACAACGGAAATTCGCTCTCTTTCTTTCTCTCTCTCTCTCTCTCTGTATTTAATTGCTCGCTTCTAGGATCAGCCGTTGGCTGCCGACCTCGTTTTTTGTTTTTTTTTATTTATTTTCGTCCACTCTACCTCGCGTTCTCTTTCAGTTCGCGGAATCTCTGAATTTGACAGGGGCAGTGTGTCATCGCCGGACAGTTTACACGGCACCGCCGAATGGACGGGCGTGTTACGCGCATATACATATACCTCATGTAATATAACGGATTACGCGTAGATACGCGATACGCAACGCCTAGGTCGGTGTGGTCCGCGTGTATATATACGGTCTGTACGCAATTACACGCTCTACGAAACAAATTTTACAACATATCGCTGTGCCACGTGTGCGCGCGGCATTTATTTTATATGTATAATACTACAGGTCGCGCGCGCAACTTTCACAATGTTCAATTTTTACGATTGTAACCTGACTGTGCCGCTGTAAAATTCGTCTAGTTTTTATTATACGTACGCACGGCCAAGCACGTTCAAGCGCGGTTTTTGAGCTATCTATAGCTTCTGCAATGATATGTACGCGACTGCATGTCGCAGTATTCAATTACGGCACGTTGGCTTTGCGGAGAGACGCAGAGAATGCAAATAATTCATTGTTAAGCAACAACGTTTGTGCGATAAATGTAAGCGGAGAGGAAGAGAGAGAGATCAAATTAATTAATCTGGATTGAATTAACATTTTGAATTAATTGAACGAACCCTATAGAATACCGCACACTTTTTTTTTGTTTCGAGAATACACTTGCGGATCTGACCGCTCAACTTTACCGTATAGTTTCGCACTAATTTCTCTCGCGAATTTAAACACGCTACATTAAATTTTAGCGAAATAAAAACCGTTGCGTTTCGGATAAAAAACAAAAATTCGAATGATTTTTACATCCGTTTTATGTCGAAGTAAACTGTGTGTTGAGTAAAGTGATGCGAACAAAAATAAAGAGAGTCACATTCGAGTTTTCGTACAAATGTAACGTTTGTTTGTTTGTTTGTTTTGTTTTATATAATGCAAATTTCGCGCTTTTGTACTTATGTAAGTACGCGCAGTCGATAGACCAAGGCGCGCTCTCTCTCTCTCTCTCTCTCTCGAGAGAGAGCGTTCGAGAAGCGAACGCTTCAAGTAACAGGTGCAGAACATTGCAAAACTGTATGGGCGTTACATTCGGTCGTTTCAATAACGGCCTGCTGGCGCATCCCGGAGAAATCTCCCCCTCCCCATAGCTTATTAAATTACTGCAGTTTAAAGCGTTTGCATAATTACACGCTGTCTCGATCTGTTCGTCGTGTAATAAAAGTTTGCACGAGAGAAACCGAGAATCGCGGTTTAAACGTTCGGTGTGGACATTTTACGATACGATCATCGCCGCGCCTAATCGGCGCGCTATACGACCACAAGAATACACGATTCTCGAAAATCCCGATATATATATATATATATAACAAGCGTTACAACTAATAACCAACTTCTGTTGCAACGGAATACGTATCTGCTATGTTGTAAAGTCTTGCGAAACTATCCGTGACAGTAAGCCGCACCAGTTTAGCCCGGAATTTTGGAGCTATCGGTTCGATACGCGTCGCCATTATTGCGCCGCAGTGACGTTACATTTCTCTTTCCCTTCCCACCCTCCTACGTGAACTATTGAATATCAATGATAATCAAGTTCTCGTCGGATGATCAGGTATCAATTTACGTTATCATTTGCGGTGGGAACGCACACATCGCGAATATTTAATTGGAAAATTTTTTTCTTGTTGATTAACTTTTCCTTGTTTTTTTTTTTTTTTTTTTTATAACTTTTCGTTTTATATTCGACGCACACACACACACACGTTATAACAGTATATTATGTTTCAATATTTGATAGAGTTTTCCCAAGCACTTGTAATATCGAAAGTAGCTACCGTACCAAATTGGTTTTTATAATTGATGGTTTCTGATTTAAAATATAGTTTCCCTTTTTTTTTTTTTTTTGAATAAAATATGTTTCTTCCTTCACATATTGCGTGCAGGTTTTTTTTTTTGGAGAGAAATAGACAAAATCATGTAAAGAAAAATAATTACTTTACGAACAATTAAATCATCTCGGAAATTGTATATATTCGGAATGTACATTTTGGTCGTCGCGGAAAACTCGCGCGCAAATACGGACGTATGCAAATACGTACGTCGATGATTTACGTTAGTTACGCGCCTGATGAAAATCGAATCGTGTTTGTGAGTGTGTCTTCTGGCTTGCGGTCGCATTGCCAGTAACTCATTGTACGTACGTACAGTGCATAGCTTCGACGTGGGCCTTAGAACCAATAACAAACTCGCGGAAACTGCGATGCAACTGGGGGGAGAGAGTGCGAGCGCGCGACCTCGCAAAACTGTCTGCGGCAGTTGGCCGACCCGGGTCGGCGGATGCAGTTTTGGGAATCTTCATTTACGGCTCGTGGCAGAAGTCAGGATCTCTCTCTCTCTCTCTCTCTCTCTCTCGCAGTAGGACGTCGTCCTGGAAAGCACGAAAACGGACGAGGAAGCGTACGAGGAGGAGAGAGAGAGAGGAAGGGTGGCGAGCGAACCGAAGGCAGAAACCGGGGCGGCGAACGACGCGCAACTGAGGGGGTTGGTTGGAGTTGGGGTTGGTTGGTTGGTTGGTTGGTTGGTTGGTTGGTAGGTAGGTCGGAATCGCGCGCGGCGAGAACCTACAGACGTCAGAGTAAATGCAATTACCCTGCACCCTATGTAGCAAACTAAGTTAAACTTGTGACCGGGGCTTGGCCCAAACTGTTTGCATTATGTATCCCGTGGTCCCGGGTCTTATGTGCCACATGCTGCACGCCTGTTACAGAGGCGCATCCTCTTTCTGCTTGGTGTGGTGGGGAAGGTTCGCGCACACATATGTACACATCAGCGCGAGGTGAAGGTGCTGCTGCTCTGCGCGTCCCCCTTCACTCTTCTGAGTTCGCGACCCCCGTCGCGTTTCGCGCCTCCGTGTACAACCATATATGTTCACTTACGTGTAAACATGTTAGCGAGCTGTACACACGTGAGAATTGTCATTGTACGTATCTGGAATATATATGTGCGACGAAGAGAAGAGAAGAGGGGAGGTTGGCGAAAACAGAGAGAACGCAGAATTCGATCGAGATGTACCGCGCCAAGACGAAACTTCGGAAACTCCGCGCTTTAGCTCGCGCACGACCGCTATCAACTTTAGTCAACCGGTATCGTCTCGCCAACAGCCGTTTCTCCGTTACTGTCGCCGCCCCCGCCGTCCTCACGCGGACAAGATTTACCACTTAAGTCGAGCTATTCTTTTACCGCGAAAGGGAGTGAAATATATAAAAAAGGTGCAAGCGAGCAAGCGAGCGATCGATCGAGTGCCACGTGGCGTAGTTTTTTCGCGTCTTCCTTTTTTCTTTTTTTTTTTTATAAGCACAAGTATTAAATCGTGAGAAAGGTACATGACCCTAGAGAGAGACAGAGAGAAACTCTCGTCTCTCTCACAAGCTGTCAACTATCTGCTGTTGTTAGCGAGAGTGTCTTTTCGCGTCGAGATTGACGTTTCGTTGATCGCTCGATGATGACAAGAGCAAAACGGAGCGACTGCGTTCGTGTAAAAAATTTCGCTTCGTCTTCGACTCGACTCTCGATAAGAAAACAGACGATGACAGAGCGTTCAGTCTCTGCGGGAGATACAAGGTATAATTTGATTTCGCACGCAACCCCCGTAAAACTTATTTAGAAAAATGAGCAAAAAAAAAACGATCGCTTTTAAAAATATAAAAAATAAATAAAAAGCGTATATATTTGGCGAATATATTAGTGCGTCGACAATGACGAAGCAAATCAATAATTCGTCTGGCATGCTAAAGCATAATTAAATACTGGCTACGAACAATTGTTGATATCCGCATGCAGAAATTTGGTTATACGAGATTATCATTTTAATTGTCTCTTCCGTTATCAAGTTATCGGACGAGATGAAAGGCTGAATCTGTTAATTTTCATCGGGATAGGAACTCTGAAAATTAAGCGCGTACACAAAGAGAGCAAGAGAGAGAGGAAGTGGAAAGCGAGAAAGAGAGAGAGAGAGAGAGAGAGAGAGAGAGAGAGAGAGAGAGAGAGAGAGAGAGAGAACGATAGATAGATAGATAGAGAGAAAGAATCTCTTTCCGGGTACCGGGTGTCCGAATCGGGTTCCTCTCTCTGTGATTATGGAGTGAAAGTAAATTCGCGGGTTATGTTTATCTCGCGAAAATACGGGAGGGCGTTCTGCAACAATGCGTGGAATTTCATTGTTAGTTAATCCAGTCCGTTTTACTCGCTTATGTGTATATCGAAACGCACTTTCTAACAAACACTCTAATACGTTAACAAAGCGCCGGGTATAGGCGCCGCCATAAATTAAGCAATTTCGCCGCGTGCGCGCGCGCGCGCGCGCACACATACACACGAAGAAACTCCCTCGTAATGGAAAATACATGGCAATACGTTTCCCAACAACGCCGCGCTTTCAAAGCGCTTCTGCAAGTTTCAGTTGCATATTTTCCAACGGAAGAGTTATGGCGATCGCCCGGAACAACGCTTTACGTTATCGAACGTGCATTAACTCCAGCCGACTTCGTTCGTTTCGAATCGGAATTTTTCCAACGACATTTTTAGTGTGTTATTTGTGTATAGTAGTGCAGGAAGTTCTCTGCGCTCGCGCGAGTTTGCACGTGTTTGATACGCGTCAGCCGCATTTTCGTACGCGAAATCGCAAATTCAACTATTAATTTCGCAGTTTTTCCATACTCTACAATGCACAGGTCTACAGAACAGCGTTACGAAACTTTAATGCGCTTTTGACACAAAAGCTACGTACCATTTTTTACAGAGGCGCAACTTTTTAATTGAAAGAGTCTACCCTGCCGATTCGTTTTAACGAGCTCCGGGAGGTTTGACCTCGTTTTACCTGATCGTATTAACTCCCGCACTGATGATTGGTTATCCAGCATTGTCTCTCTCTCTCTCTCTCTTCTATATAAATTACTCGAATACAAATGTTTTTTCAAGAACAATTGCAAACAATACGGCATATTGCTACGCTTATTCGCTCGCATAAATACGTACAAAGCAAACAAATGCCACACGTGTAATTTGAAAAATAAAGCTCGGAAGACGCGGAAAGAAATGGAATTGCGTCTGTATAACGATCCCTGCGCGTATTACTTCTTATACGTCTTTCTTTTTTTTCCATTTAAATATGAAGAAGAAAGCAGTATTTAAAAGATACAATATCGTTCAGTTCAATTGTACGCTTTGTGAAAAACCTTTTATAAATTCACTTCACATCACGCGGCGTATGTTTGCGCTCAATTTCACGTAAATGGAGCGTGGGTTGTTTCCGGAATGTTAGCTTCATTAATTACGCATAAATTAAGAAACGTCATATAAAAAAAAATTATTTATACGCGAAAATAGTTGTCGACGTTGCGGTTCTCGCAGAGTTATAATAATATACGTTATCAATATATGTTTTGATGTCAGCATAGATGAAATAATCCAACGCGTTCGCCCGACGGTGAGATAGATATCTATGTTGAAATGAAACAATTTCAACGTGCGTTATATTAAATATATCAAATATCACGAAGCCTTTTATGCACGGGAAAGAGATACATTTTTTCCCCCAATAAAACATCGCGCGCGCTGCTAAAATTTTGAGATTCTTTCTTTTTGATACGTTCACTAAAAAAAAAAAAAAAAAAAAAAAAGAAAAACTCAATATATTATTTCGCAGTATTTTTTTGCGTTACGCGCTAACACGATTTTGTTGAACAATTAAAAGAGGAATTTTTTGCTTTTGTAATTAGCGGAATTAATTAAAACATACAGAATGTTTTAATTACGGACACAAGAAAAATTATATGGGAGTATATTGCGCGAGTAATGCCAAAACATTTGCTTTTTTCATCTATCGAATTTCTTGCTAATAGTGATTTAGAAAGATTCTTTTTTTTATACAATATCAAATATGTATTGATTAAACGTTGGTTTTTTCACTCACAGGATCCGCGTTAAGGTACAAATGCGGTTTTTGATTATGTTTTCGACTGACTTGCTCAAGCGAGACGAGAAATGTACACGCGGCAAAGTGTTTCTAGCGAGACGCGCGCAAGGAAACGATTTAAAATTCGAGACGGAGTCTCAATGGAGTCGTTCATCGTCTCTCTACGACAAGCGTCTGAAAACGCCGAAGGGGATCGTCTCCTTATATCGGGGACCGGATTATTCTATGCCGCGGAGCTTCTCCTGCCGTTAATTCAAATTACTTTGTAATTAAAAAGAATCGATTCCCAGAGCTCGCCAAGCGACTGCAGACGAAGAAGGCCGGCCCGGTCTCGAGTTCTCGAGAAAGCCCCGGAAAAGATGGGGGGAGGAAGGGATGTGAAGCACATTGGAGACTTCTCATCGACTTTCCGCTGGCCCGCCCGTTATATACCTGCCTCCCGTTTCCGCCGATTAAGTGCCTATGAGCGTCCTTTCCTAACTTCAATTTAAATTAAGAAGAAGTATTGAATCGGAAGTCGCAGACCGTTCGATCGCGAGCATGGATATTGCGCCGCTTTGACGACCACCGGCTCTTTTGCGACTCGCTCGCGCCGCCAGTGAGCAAAAGAACGTTTTTTTCTTTTTTTAAATTTAATACCATTGTAGCGCACAGATGGATACAGTTCCACAAATATGTGTAATAATAATATCGGAGAAGCGCGTAAACGGTATGTGTGCATCATATTAAATTCATTAAAATGCGCGCAAACTATAAATAAATGCCGGTGAATTTTAGCTACAAATTCAGCCGGAGCGGAACGCTATTACTCAGCCGACTTGATGCGCTTTCGCTGCTCACAATTCAACTTCATGCAAATTCGCGCGCATAATTTGGCTTTCTCCCATTCTTGGCATTACGCGACACAACAAAATGTTTGCTGAGATTCCTACATAAATTAATGCGTATCGTTTAAGTGACTTCGCGCACAGAGAACACGGTCCGTGTCTGTGTCTGTGCGCGTACATCGCCGAGAATTAAATTCAATTATTGTCATCTTGTAGTACATCTTTTTCCCGATAGACGCGTGTTTTTTTGTTTAAAAAAAAAAAAAGCAAACAATTAAGTATCGCATACGTTTTTCTTTCGGTTTTCCGCGGAGATTCCAATTTGCGTGAGCGAGCAAATTTTCTGACGCGTAATCAGAGCAGCACCTAGCTGCAGACTTTCCAAAGTGTGCGCGCGCGCGCGCGACTTTATTTGCCTCTTTCGGAATTCATTCGCGAGTTTGCCCGTTACCTCGGAGGTTGAGTCGATAAATCAGTCGACGACGGCATGCATACCCCTCCCGGCGGTGCGCGCCACTTCCGCCCTAACGTTTTTGCCCTCCGCCCTCATCTCCTCCCGGTTCTTTCTTCTTCCGCGCGGTGTATTTTCTGCCGGTAAGCTGCGCGCTGAAATTTGTCGCCACGAGGTTTTACACGTGTGTCCCGGAAATCGCGACTGACAGCAAGATCCTTAAAACTATATGCTTTTGCGTAGTGCATAAAAATGTTTTGTGGACCGGCATTTTCTGGGATTTATTCTGTTGCGCGCCAGCTTATATTCCGACGATGTTGCGTGAAAGAAAAATATTTCACCGTCGCATTTCAACTTCAGAAGAGAATTTTTAAATGTGATTTATTTGAGCACTTCTCAAACACCGATGTTGCGAACACGCGCAATTTGCACCTCTCCGATACTTTCTTCTGATTCTTGTTCGCAAAGCGATTTAAATGTACAACGAGAGAGAGAGAATCATTTTATAAGAGTCTGCGATTTTAATATTCATCAGTTAAACATTCGCACGAGCTCGTCGCAATTATAACATCCGCGTTGAATGTCAATCGAACGAAGTTGGTTTTACCAGTATTCGCAAGTGTCGTCGTCGTGTGTGTGCGCGCGCATAAGCGAGTTTCCGTATTCCCTCAGAGGCATTATCATGCGGGGCTCTCCGGCATTCCTGAAATTCCTGACGAGGCTTTCTTGTGTCACGCGAAATCGCAAATTGTGCGGCTCGAGGCACGAGGAGTAGAAAGAAACGACGAAAGTATACGCGAGTACGTATTTTACGTTTATTCGATCGCACGCCTGTTTGAATCATTCATGACCTAGCGTCGGCGTTCGTCCGCGCGCTCGTCGGCGAACAACCTGGGCTTTTTCTTATATGTACGTTCCAATTTTCTAGAAAAGTTTCTGCGTGCGCGCGCGCGCGGAACTTCCAACTTCATCGCGAACCTCTCGTCAAGCGTTATTCATCGGTCATTGCTCCTTCCTGATAATTGTTAATCCTGGGATTTTTTCTGCGCGAAGGAGAGGAACATTCCCGCGCGCGCGCGGGAATTATCTCGTTACCACTAATAACACCCCGAGTAAGATAAACGACTTGGCTCACAATTATTAGTGAATTAACACGTTTTACGTATTCGTCGTGATCTCGTAATCAAAAACTATACATTTTGTTTGAGAACGATAGTGGTTTTTTTATCATTTATTTTTTTTTCAATTCAGCAATTTTTCAGATAAAAAGTTGATTGCAGAACCGCGCGTCTGTATAAAATTTGAAAAACTAACATAACACAGGCGCACGCTGTTATTGGTTTTATTTTAACGTGTAAGTGTGAGTGAATTTAACCTGTCACCGCAATGACAGCTAATATATATGTCCTACAAACAATATAATACACATGATGTACATATGAGACATGTCAAAAATAACGCATGACAATCAAACTCAAAAAATAAAAGAAAAAAGAGAGAATGGAAAAACAATACGTGACTAAAGTCACTTGACAGGAAGGAGTAGAAAAACACCATGTGACAGTGACAAGAGTAAAACAGAGAATATTATATATATTATATATAATATTCTATATCTATATATAATACATACACACACATCTATCTATATATATACCGTAATTACGTGACTAAAGTCAGTGACCTCGCCGCAGTCGCGCAGCCGAGGTCAGTAACCCCTCCCCCTCACCAAGGCCGCGCCGCCGAGGTCAGTGACCCCGCCAAGGCCGCGCGACCGAGGTCAGTGACCCCTCCGCGGTCACGCGACGAGGTCAGTGACCTTACGGTAGTATGTACATAATATATATAATATACAATATAAAGTATAATATTATACTTTATATTGTGTATAATATATATAAGAAATATATAATAAATTATATGTATAATATATATTATTTAATGTTATATATAATATAAATTACAGTCACGTTACTTTAAATAGTCACGTGTTGTTTTTCTATTCTTTCCTGTCAAGTGACTTTACTTTAGTCACGTTTTTAATTCTCTCCACGTATACGACAAACTGTTAAAATCGCTTTTCTGTCATTATTTACTTTCTCGATCTTACCGATTCGATTCGACTCGACTCGACTCGATCAACCAACTAATCAGCAACGCGCAAAAGAGACAACAATAGATGCGATACATTCGATATCAAAACGCGCACTTCGCGGTACACATGAATTTTTTTATACAGGAGGAGGAAGAGGAAGACACCAACAGAACATATGAACTTTTGAGAACGAAGAAAAATGCTCTTTGAGTTGGATCACGTGTTTTCACGGTTCAAACGCTTTCAATTAGTTTCTTCTTAAAAATCGCTAAAAAAAACTTGAATATAATAATTTTTTAAAACTATATGGGAAACATGTAGGAACTTGCGAAAGTGTTTAACACAATATTCAACTACGTTCGTAGTTCGCTACGTAAAGTAAAGATTTATGATTCTATAATGAGAAAAATGTAAAACTGACCGTGTTGTGCGAAAACTGGTGCACGTCAAATTTGATTTCCGTTGCACGGTTAGGCGCGCAAAATCGGCGCGCCGCGCCATTGTGATTAATATATTCACGTTTGCACTTAGAATGAACAAAGGTAGCAGCGCAAATCGAGAATGTGCGGAAATAGATATTTTCGCTTGCCTTTTTCCGTTGCCATTATATTCGCGCGAACCCATTGCGAAATACTTATCAATTATTAATACAATCGATACGCACGCATGAGTGCATTTTGGGTTGGACAATGCGAGGCGAACGTTGTGCAAAATCGGTCATAACGCGTCGCTGCGTCGCTTAAACGCGATTCATCTCCTCCGTCGCCGGATACCACGTATTGGATAAGCCTGGATTTGCTAAATTAATAGACGCCTCGAGTAAAAACCCTACACGATGACGCTCTCGCAAGGTCTCTATTCGATATCTGACATCTCAATCAACGTATAAATGTTGCACAAGTCCCTGTCTTGTGCCTCTCGCCAGATAGCAGTTTTTCGAGAAAAGTATCAATCATCAACTTCCATTCTTCCGTATATTTCCCAAGCTGCAATATCAGCGTATTTATATACATATATATATGTATATGTGTGTGTGTGTGTGTGTGTCTGTACTATCAAGTACGGCAAGAGTTGTACGTAAGTAAATATCTACAGATATTGACGTTCATACCGCACTTCTGGAAGTATACTGCTACATGTCAAAACGGAAAAATAAAATACATTTCGCATATATACAATTACATTGACGTACATTGACGTACATTGACGTATTATTGTATAGATATAAAAATATGTTTAATTTTTAAAGTTTAGAGTAAATATTGAAGTTTACACAGTATAATACTGTGGAAATATTTGTGATTGAAAAAAAATGAAATGTGTAATCGAGGTCCACCACAAAGCTACCGGCTAATTTAAAAAGGAACCCAGTGACAATAATCTTTTTCAAATACATATTACGATTTGTTATAACATTATTATATACGGCAGGCAGGAACCAAGATTAAGTTTAATTCATAAGATTCAAAAGATATATATGTGCCGTTTGTAATTTTGCATACAACAATCTAGCTTGCTATTAAGTTTATCCAATTTTTAGTGTGTAATTAAAATGTGTTTCATGTACAGATGATATTTATCACACAAAAATATGATTAGTCTTTAATAATATTAATTAAATGCACTTCGCTTGTTTTTCTATGCGATGATTTAAATCAATTCAAGTACAACCAATTCTGTATTTACAAAAAAACGTAGAATGACGTTATTTCGCGTATTGTGAATAAAACTTGATCTAGGCACGTGTAGAATCGATTTGCGCGTAGGTGCACATTTGTGAAGAGCAACGAAATATCAAAACTGTCAATCGAAAACAAAGTTTTATGACCGTTGTGCTTGACATCGCGTTATTACCTGAAAAAGAGAGAGGAGGTGTTACGGTGCAAATTATTTTATCATTCCGCTGTGTGAACCTAGTTTTCTCCAAACGAAAACTATTTTTAGAATCACGAGTTATTTATGAGCTTTCAAGCTAAAATTTTCGAGCTCGTTTTGCCGGAGCAGAAATTCCAATTTTTCAGTAGGAAGAAGACCGAGCCCGAATTACATATATATATAGACTATATATATATATATATATATAGACTCACCATCAATTAAAACTACAAATATCGAATTCAAAAAACCGGACTCAGTTCTTCTGTCGAATAATTGAAAATCCTGCTTAAAAATTAACGAGCTCGAAAATTTTTTAATCTGAAGAGTTCGAAAGTTCATTTCAATAGCTTGTGATTCTGAAACAGTTTTTATTCGATTCGAACTCGGTTGAGAGTTTAGATCCAGTGGGATTATTTTATCGTTGGTTGTTTCATCTTGCGTATCAAATTTCGACCGCGTCGAGAAACTCTTTCGCAATTGATAAATGTTAATATAATTTTATTGTACACGCGAACGCTCTCACGCGTGAAATCAGATGCGGTTCGACTTTACGACGATTGAACCATCGGCGTTTAGCAATCCCGATTCGATAATGGCGATTTTAATGGATCAAGTTGCCGATTTTGTTATCACGAATCTGCGGCTTACGACGTTCCCTGATGAACATATTCACAGCGACGAAATTGATTCCCGAGCTTGAAATTCGCATTCGTAACAGCAAACTAATCGTAAGATAATTCGACACTCGCTTGTGCTGTTTAACCGCTGTGTAAACCTGTGTGTAAACAACGCAGGATTGAATTTAACTCTGCGTATCTACCAATGCACGTCATTGGTTAACGTCAAATTTCGCAATAACGGAACGGACTGTATTATTGCAATGGCGGTACGCTATATGCACTTGAAATTATTGTATTTCCTTTTGACAGGCGCACGCGAGTATTTCATTATTCTAATTATTAATTAATGACATCAGTTTGCGAAAATATTATTCGTACTGTTTACGGTGCGCTTTCAGCTTTCTGCCTGACAACAATATCTTAATGCAATCTATGTACTCCCTCGCGCAAATAGATATTAATTAAAACAGTATTTTAACAAATTTCGTAAAAGTTAAAAGTATAATTATATGATTTTTAACAATGTATTGCGCTATAAATGAGGCGTAAACATCGCGCGTAGCGTTAATGTAATTTTACATGACGTAATAATATAAAATAAAATAATTAACGATACTTTCAATACGCGCGTACGCACGTTATATAAAATCATCCGTGAAGCTTCACATTCGCATTTGCGTTTGATTTATAATTTATAAAACGATATTACATATTGCTATCAATTAAATACCATTAATTAAATCATATAGCTCGATGTTTGGTATTACTACAGAGCATTTTGTGATAAATGCAATACTTTTTCTATTTTTCACGCAAGCGTCGGTTTTCTAAACCGACTAATTTTTTAAACAGACGTATTCTCAGCGATCGTCTATTAATACAGAAATTTTATTCGTTAAGCGATCAACAATAGATAAATAATTGGAATCTCGCGATTCTTATCAGTTTTTTGTTTTTTTAAAATTTTTTATTTATATACTGATCCCGTTTCGGTCAGCTCAGATGAAATAATAACGACAATTTCCCACGCGCATTAACGGGACACCGAAGTGCGCGTGCATTAATGATAAACCTGGTTAACTGATACCGTCAGTCACGAAACGCAAATCGCCGTTCTGTGACTCACCCCTAATTGCGAGTAAATATTGCCAGTGTTCACTGAAATAATAACCCCGGAAATCTATCGAATAATTTCTGCCGGAAATGAGGAGGTGGTTTACATGAAGCGAGGTTAAATAAATAAAAGCCCGTAAACTGCAGTTCGTTTGCTCGGAATGTTTTAATTATACAAGGCGTCCTGTGTTATTTCATTCCATTTCGTACGATTATGCTAGTATTAAGTCTAATCGATTTCAATTTTTCAGCAGATTTTTTCTCAGCCTTTATTTCAAACAACATTACGATGCCATTAATTTTAATTACACAAGTAAAGCCATTAGCACAAATAAATCGAGAGCTGTTTAAAATCGATGATTATTCCCGCGTAAAAAAGTAATGATAATTTTAATTATATTGAAAATTAAATAACAAATGGATGATGAAGAGCGCGAAGATGTTCGTCTTTCGCAAAGCGCGACTTGTTTGTTACACGCTGTTACGCGCAATTACGTCATCGGCAACTTTTTTGCGTTGTAAATGCAAAATAATTAAATTGAATGCAATGTTAATTGTTTTCGTTATGCATCACTTGCCAGTCAGATTGTATAACATTCACGTGCGGTTGCGCGAGAAAACGCGCTTTATATATAATTTCCGTGCCATTATCACGAATCGTACATTACGCGCGGTGTTGTGTTCGGAGGAAAATAGAAAGGGGAGAGGAGGTGAAATCTAAAAAAAAAAAATGTAGAATTTATTTGCCCAGCGTGACCGCAACGTTGTCGCGCAAAATAGGTGACCACAGCGTGCGGTAACCAAACGAGATTTGCCGATAGCAATGATCAGAGCGCCGCCCCGCTTCGGCGGTAATACAATGGGCAAATATTTAACGGGGATCCCCGACTCCTTGTTCTTGGTAACGCACGACTTTTTTTTTTCCCCGTGTACGAGATTGCGGGAGTTCAAAGCGACGATGAACGGCGCGCACACGAGCTGGTTGCGCGCTAACGCAATTTAACTTGTGAGTCAAATTTTTTACGTCATGTGTGCGAAAAAGAAGGGCGAGTTGACGAACTTTTCGCGCGGCAAGAGAAGAGCGAAAAGGGGAGGGGAAGAAAACTTTCGACGGCGCGCGTAACGTCGTGCATGTGAAAATACGTAAGAAAGAGAGAGAAGGAAAAAAAAGACGGAAGAAAATTCATATTCATATTTTTCAAATCTTTCTTTGGTTTTGGAATTCCTAAAGAGAAATGCAGTTTTATCAAAGTGAGACTATAAAGAACAAGCCAGCTATCAGAACTTTCATACGTAATAAAGAAAGTTGTATCTATCTTCGCATTTTATGTGGAAAGTAGGGAAAAAAAAAAAGAAAAACAAAGAAAGATGTTTACTTACGTGAGTAAATAAAAGAGAGAAGAGAATATAAATTTTCTCATTGTAAAGATCGTCAAAATAACTGTGACTATTAAATAAATCACGAGAAAACATCAAGTTGCCAGTTTCGAGAGGTAACGGTAGCGTGAGATCGCAATTGTGTGAGAAGAAGAGGCGACTCTGATCGGAAAGATTTTCCGATGAAATAACATGTTTGCCGAGTCGTATATAGCGTCGAAACAAGACGGTACACGCGTTTTTGCTACACTTTTTCGTTTCTTACTACTCCGTTAAGCGAGTCGTAACACACACAGAGAGCGCCCTGTTCTGTCTGAGCGTTAGTTCCCGAAGGAGAACTGCAGCTGCGGCAAATGGTATCGCCTGTGCGCGCGCGTTCTGCGGCCACGAAATTATATATCGGTAACTCGACGATTTCTTGCCGATGGCGGGCGGCGGTCACGAAATTGCTCCGGCCGTGCAAACAAAGCAATCGCCACGTTTCCGTGGTCGCACGTGAGCTCTATTAAATCGCGTTGACGTTTATGGTCGCGAGAGCTAATACACACACACCGACACACGTCTCTGACTTCAAAATTTCTATGTTTACACGCACCCCGCACGATTTCATCGCGCTCTCTCGAAATTTCCCAGTCGCGTGTATCTTTTCAACAAAACAGAAAACGTCTCGAGAACAAATTTTTGCAAATGCAAGAATTTACGAAGATGACACACTATATAGAAAAAAAAAAAAAAAAAAAAAGAAACTTTTATTACAATATTTATATTTATCTTATATAAGCTGTGGTTCACGCCGTAATCATTAACTTATGCCGGAACTGGCAAAGTTCAACATTAGAATTTCAATGGTTTCGTTCATAATAAAATGTTCATTTATTATAAACGAAGGCATTGAAATCCTATTGTTGAACTTTGCCGGATCCGGCATAAGCTAACGGGGCTTGCATAAACCAGCTTTATTACTTTATATACCTGTGTTATCTCATGGTTAAATTTATAATTATTTATGAAATTTTGATTTTTTCAGAGTTTCGCAATTGTAACCCGAGAAGATTTTATAAACTATCGGGAAAAATAATTGCTAGAGCTTTTGAATTTATACACGTCTTGTGTGTGTTGCGTCCTTTTTTTCGACGAAATTTTGCGTCGGGTGTTTGCTGCAATGAGTTTTTTACGTGCGACTGCGATAGCGTCAAATCCAAGATCCGTAGTTGCGGCAAACCCGCGGATGCGCGGGTTTCTGTGCGAGCTGATAAAAAGTTTCGCGCGTATTCACTTTCGTGCGCGGATTTTGTTCGTTCGTTTTAAATCGCGCGCAACAACATTTTAAAAGCTCGCAATAACCTTCGTTCTTATAAAAAAAAAACAAGAGAGAGAGAGAGAGAGAGAAAGAGCTCTTGCTGTTCCTTGCGATATAACGTCCGGAGCCGCATCTTCCGCGGAATGTATGCATGAGGTCTCAGGTGTGGCCAAGATATTTTCCGACCCGCCGGGTATCACCCGCTTAAATTTATAATCTAATTCCTTGCTCGCGTGCACTTCTTTTCCTAACATTAAATCCGCAACAATCGCCGTTACGCTCGTCCATTCAGGAAATAATCTCGGATACTGCTTATCTTGAACTTTCTGTATTGCGCCGTGAAATCGCGGCGGAAGAGCTCGCAATTTCGACGGCGCAACCGTCAGACTTTTAGGAAAATTGCACAGATGTAGATGGATGAGCGGTTGAGTTAGAAACTCACGAAAAATTGATTAATCTTCTGAGATGTAGAGAGAAATTTTCTTGGAGTTAGGCACTCAGAAAACTCCGAATAGATTATATTCCAAATAATCTTCATATAAAGTTACTAATGTAATTACCTAATTAAATTACCTGGAGAGATTAATGCGAAAAAAAATAAAATAAATCGAGATTCACTACCGCGTCGCGAAAGTTATTTGTGGATCTTTTTCGATTAAAAATAAAATCGCGCGAACTATTTTTGCGCGTAAATTCGAATTCGCAAAACTTACACTGGAATCACAGCAATCGACGTACGTACAGCAAGAAATTCTTTCAGAGCGAAGAGAACAGAGGACATCGATGACCGTTGAGGGTTTCTCAGTCGGAAGAGCGATGCCGCGGAGCGTGTTGTTTGATCGATGAGCGCGAGCCGATCGTCGAAATTACGCTCTGGTTAGCTAATGATCGTTTGTGTTGACGCTGCGTGTGTGTACGTTGCGCGCACACACTGCACCGTATAGTATCTCGCGGCTTGATGTATTTTCGGAGACCGAAAATGAACCGCTCGCGCGCAGTCATAATGCGCGGCGCGCGGTTGACATTATTGACAGAGACATCTCGCGAATATTACTCCTGTGCCACTTGCAAACTTGTTGTTCCTCCCCGCACCTTCGTCGCTCGATCATATTCTTGGCGTGCGGCAACATCGGTTATTGTGAAATTTACGCTCGCGTCCCGAGCAGCCCGCGGGCGAGAACCTGTCTGTCCGTCATTTGTTCCTCGCGCGCGCGTTACGTTTTCCTATCACACCCCGTCTCACTCTCACTGTGCGTCGTTATTAGCCGCGACGCGCATTGCAAACTCGGTTATTCGCCGCGCGATTATTACGCGGCCCACTTTTGACCGCGGGTGCCCCCTCCTCCTCTTTCTTCTTCTCCTCTCTCCCCGCTTCAGCCCCCCCCGGTTCATTGTGCGCGCCGCGCGCGTTGATTGATCGCTCCGCCTCGCTGATTAATCGGATGTCGCTTACTTGGAAAACTGCATAGCTTGCGTTCGAACAACGCGCGCCATTGTGATATGATCAACAATGCGACTAATGTGCATTTCGTTAACGAATTTCTAAAAGAGTGCCACCTCCCCCCGGTTGTTCGTGCAATTTGCGAACGTTCACTCGATCATAATGTAAAGACGTGTTATTTACCGAAATTTTTGGGGAATTCGCACGTTATTACTTGTGATTGTCTTTTAAAAATAACAATTATAATAACAATTATGCAATTTCTCAGTAAGTTTTTTTTTAACAACGAACGTTCTCACGCGCGCACGAGAGATCGATGCAACGTATCGACTGTTTACGCGCAATTACGTATTTTTTATCGCTGCACAAAACAAATAAAGTTCTCTATCGAATTTATTCGTGCTACGTATCGAGTTTCCTTTACCAAAGTACGGGGAATATGAAGCAATTTCTTCAGGCAATTGCCCCTCTTTGCTTTCTGAAAATATAGAAAATTACGATAACAGAAGCGCCGTGCTATGCAAATGCGAGCGCGGTTGCTCCGCAGTTTCTGCGGAAAGTCTGGGTCGTGTACGGAAATATTATTGAATCTCTTTCGCCGATACCTGAGAATTTCGCTCGTATATAATATGAAAGTCTGCGAGATCGCGCGCACGCATTATGACGATCGAATTCGCAGCTCTCGCTATCGCGCTCACACGCAAACGGAAATCGTCGGGAAACGGAGAGCGGTTTGATATACAGGCTCGCAAGTAGTAGTAGTAGTAGAAGAAAAGTCCGACGCGCGGCGCGCGACTATATCGGAGAGTTCCGAAGAATTTGCTCCGGTGAGAAAGAAAATCGCCGCGCGCCATTGGACGTTTTATATAAATTTCTTCTCGACGAGATGCGAGTTTTTGGAAGGAAAATCTGGTTGTAATTTCTGGCTTGGGAGAACCAGTCAATATACCAGTCTTCTCTCCGCGCGGTTTGTTCCTTTCGATCGACGACGGGATATATCTCTAACAAATCACACACAAACAGAATTCAACAGCGCGCGTTGTTGTTCCCCTCTTCCCGTTTGTTGCTCCGCTACTTACGTATTCTACAGTGGTCCGTGAGCGATTTGCGCCGGCTGTTTATCAGGTTAACAAAACACAGACCTCTCCACAGATCGACTCTTGTGGTTGCTGCCACGCAGCTGCTTCCGAGAGAGGCGCAAAGAGAGAGAGAGAGAGAGAGAGAGAGAGAGAGAGAGAGAGAGAGAGAGANAGAGAGAGAGAGAGAGAGAGAGAGAGAGAGATAGAAAGAGAGAATGCTATCGCGGCCACAAGTTCTTCGATGTCAATGATATATAAGAGACTCAATGAACTCTCACCGAGAAGCTGTGTGTAATTTCGTTGTTCAAATTGCGCCCGATAGGGTATTAATTTTCGATCGACGATTGAGAGGTAGAGAGTAATCTTACACGACGATTGCACATCAGTTGCAGACAGACATCGCCCAAGACAGGTATCGTCGTCTACTTTAAAGAAGATTGAAAGCAAATATATATTGTTTTTTATAATCTCTCTAAAAAATATACAGGTATACGTTCTATTGTGCTTAGTGTGTGTATACGAGTGACACACCCTCGAGTCGACCGAACTACAGATTCGAGACTAATTGATGGAAGCGTTATCTCGGATCACTCGTCAAAAAAAAAAAAAAGAGCAACACGCTGAGAAAATGAAAGAAAACTCGACGTAACAAGAGTAGAGAGGAGAGCTAACGAACTCAAGTAGATTGGACCTGACTGAGAGAGCGGCGCGACAGATGCGAACTGAGAGATGGGTTACTTTCGGCCGGGCGAAACACGACAACGCGCGTTTTTTTTTTTTTTTTTTGAACTCTTCTCGAACTTTCTGATCGCGGCACGTTCTCGCGCACGTATATTCATACTACTATCTACGTGCACAGTCTTTACTTAGCCGAGTACTTCGAGAAACTGCTGACAAACTTTTAACTGACTCGGTTTCCTCCTCTCACGTATGTGACCTCACGTTGTCGTAAGCGTACGAAAAATCGACGGTGAGAGAGAGTTGCGAGAGGAAACAGGAACTAGATTCGCGAAGATAGCGTAAGAAAGAGGAAGGGAAAGGATGGCGAGATAGAGCGTCGCCAGTGGCGGGCTTCCTGAAGCCGGTCTTGGTTGGCGAAATGTTGCAAAACGTAGCCGAATAGCTGAATAACTCGCGCGGACGCAGATTCGCAAGTTCATATGTATGCATAAGAGGCGGAAAAAAAAACGAGGAAGAGGAGAAGAAAGGTCAGACGGACGCGCGCGGTAGACATGGGGTGGGATTTAAAACGGGCTGGGAGGTCACACAGAAAGAGAGGGCCGACGAGGTCGAGACGACGGGGTTAGGGACTCGTTCTTCGGTGGGACAATTCGGAAAGTTCTTTTCCCGTGGTCTACGACGAAAACTTTATTCCTCATGAATACATCGAGAGCGCCTTGTTTGCCCGTGGAAAGACCGAGAGAATCTACGAGAGAAACCGACGACGTCGTCGCGGACCGACGACGAAGCTCGACCATTAAAATTCAAGGGAGGCCTTTTTCCGCTACGCGCGATTCATACTTCACTTTGGGTTGCGTGGTTTGGGCGGTCTTGTGTCAAGCCTACGGGAATGACGCGCCGACAACGTTCCTGCTTTCTTTGCGGAGAGTAAAATGGACCGGTATTACGGCAACCACGTCGGTGAATAATTGCGCTACGGAATTTTTCTTCTTTAACTTGATTTTGCTACGAATCCTGACTCTTACATTAATAATAATAATAATAATTGAATAGAACTTACTGATAATGCACACGAAGGCTCGGAAGGAATCCCCTCGGGCTTTTTTGTGGAATATGTTTATAATTTATTATAATAATTGTAATATATATCTAATCTATACACAGCATTCCCTATTTTTTATAACGACCATGTGTAACAAACTCGCACGAATGTTACGTAAGTAGAGATGGATGATAAAAAAATCAAACGCGAAGAATAAGCGAGGAAATAACGTCGGTAAATGTCGGTGAGAATAAAATGCGACTCATAATCACCGAATCCTTACGACGACTCACGAAAGTCTGGAGAACGAGACGACGACGACGACGACGCGACAGGGCCTCGTAAAACCTCGGACACTCGGGAGCATTCCTTGCACGCGCCGTAGGCGAAATAACGCTTATTAAAAAGAGCGAAGAGAGGAAAAATCCAATTTGTCCCCTCGAGTATTATTCCACGGAATTAAAGCTACGGTGCTGAGAGACGGACTCTCTCTCACCATCGCGCAAATGTAAGAGAGAAAGAGAGAACCGTCTTCCGGCTCGGCACTCGGCTCGTAAGAACCGGCCGGATAATTTTCGACCGAGACATCCAAGAAATATACATCTCGTTGCGTAAACATAACAAACGTTATGATTAACAAGTACGTACAATAATTCTTCTTGTCAAATTGTTTAGAGAGCTTATCTTATATTTCAACAATACAAATAAAAATTCATCTTCTTTGTCACGCAAGAAGAATTATTTAACGAAAACATCCAATATATTCGATATGTTTATTTTAAATAACAAGAATTGTTGTAATAATTTGTTTTGTACTTCCAACCGCGATCTTTAATTGCACAAAATGTAATTTTTTCATTCACGCGGAAATAAATATCGAAACATATCGGTTTGTGTAGTATTTTACAGCCGGTTGCAATGTATTTAGTAAAATTTAACGGAAAATCGTCGTAACAAGTTTTACTGTGTTTTTTTTTATTTTTTATTTTTTTTTTTTATTTGATGAAGTTAATGAACTTATCGATATTTTGCACGTTGCAATATATAGCCGTTACATTAGTTTAGCGACACTTGCCGTAGATGAAGAGATATATAACGAAGAATATATATATATATATATATGTATATACTTCTACGACTTCCCCACAGTCTATGAATTGACCCTTATTCGACTTCGCCGCTTCTCTGGAGACAAAAGACGTCTTAATTGGCAAGAGTCGTTCGAGCGAAAACCATTTATAAGAAATTAGTTAGGGAGGCGAACAAGCCTCTATACGTCTTATGGAAATAATAGATATGGCATATTGAGAGGTAATGTCCAGAAAGCTTTTTATGGGACTTGGATGGGAAGGGTGGATATGAGAGATGATGCGAAATGGATTGAAATAATGGAAAGCACAGTAAAAGCTCCCGCCATATACGCGCATTTTTTATTCACATTTCATCCGTATTCAAGAATTTTCACACGGATGTATTCGCGATAATAATGAATAAGGACAAAAAAACACGTGTGGTGAGGCTTTCATTTTTTAAGCTTGTGAAAAAGCGGTTAAAATTTATATTTCGAATTACGACAACAAATACAAAAAAAAAAAAAACATAGCGAAATGTTTAGTTCGCAAAACTGTCACTTATGTGGATTTTATCGAGATGCGTAAACGAGAGAGCAAAAGCGAGAGAAAAAGAGAAAGATGGGAAGAGACAAGTAGTGGTGAGATGGAATCGGGAAGTAAAATAAGGAAAATGAGAGAACGAGAAAATAATTGAGAATGCTGCTTCCATTTAACGCGGTTGAAGATTCAAGTGCATTTGGAAAAGTGTGCTCTCAGCTTGCGCACGCTGTGTCTGTCTTTTTCTCTTTCTCTCTCTCTCTTCTTCTCTCTCTCCTCGCAAAAATCGACGATCTTGCAGTTTTTCCACCGTGTCTTTCAAAAACGTGACTAAAGTAAAATCACGTGACTTTAGTTATGTATTGTTTTCCTCTCCTCCGTGTCACGTGACTACAATGAAGTCGCTTGATTTTAGTCACGTGTTGTTTTTTCTTTCCTTTTTGTCACGTGACTGTATTTTAGTCACGTTTTTATAGTCACGTGTTGTTTTTGATTATCAATAAGAGTAAGTAACGCTCATTCGTTTGACTTTCTTGTATAATACTATATTTCTCTCTTGTCTTTCCTCTTTGGGAATTAACCAGATTGAGGATCTTGTCATTACTCGCCTAGTCAATCAAAATATTTGTATCTTAGAAATGCAAATACAGCTGCATAACTCTCTCTAATCCGGCGCGACGCATTTACTCGGTAATTGCGTTTCCAAGATACAATAATATTTTGATTAATTTGTGATTGATAGCGACGATTATTTATAATCGTCGCTATCAATACATCCGCTCGAGCGAGAGAACAGTTGTTATAACAATTTTCTTTGTTTCTCTCAATAATATCCCCGATGCTTGTCATCGTTTATAATAATAGCCTTCCCTTTATTGAGGCAATAATAAAAGAAAAAGTTACTTCCAACGGCAACTGAATCCGACGTTGAGAATGTTCCGTAACTATAATTGCTTAAAATGGCCGCTATAATCGGTATACGATACCTTGTAAGCTGAGTTTTGTTTGGTCGTGTGCCCTGCGCACTATACCGTAACCGTTTGTAACAAGCCCGACATTATTAGACTTTTTTTTTGTAAAGCGGCAGTTTGTTTCCGATTCAGGAGTAGAAGCAACAACCTTCTCGGGCACAAGCCGCGCGGTACACACGATCATGGTATTAACTTGCACGGAGATTAATGCCCGGGATCTTCCTCCTCGTCGACGACGACTAACTTAATTACCGGGGAAGCTTGTAACACACTTAAACGACATAGTGCATAACGAGACGTGACCCATTAAAACAAAAAACCAATTGGACGAGATCTTTTTCTTTCTGTATTGAGCGCGCGAGTGCGCGCGTTATTTTTCTGCGGCGCGACTGAAATTTCAACTTAAAATGTGGAGTTAACGAAAAGCGCGTATATATATATATATATATATATATATATATATATATATATATAAAATTATCTTTCGCGTTACCGTTTTTAATTAATACATANTATATATACACACACATATACATATATATGTATATTTATATATATTTTTAATATATATTTTATAATTTAAAACCAGAAAGGCAGAAAAATGTTACAGATGTAATGAAAATGTTAAACCAAATCTTGTTAAGCATTTTTTACAGCGTGAATAATTACGCGACATATAAATAAAAAAACACTTTCATATAAAATGTATTAGAATAAAGCTCGGAAAGACGTGGCGTATATTTTGAATTGAATAAAATATAATTTTTTTGGGGGGAAAAAGGTGATGAAAATTACGACTTGTCGATTTTACTAGTCTTTACTGCACTTTTTTTTTTTTAGTCTTTACCTTCTACGTGAAATTGAATAGCTGTCACTTTTAAAAGAGTCTCGTTCAAACGATATACCGCAAAAAAATTGACTCTCGTGTGTATCCGAATTTGGATCCGCGATCGGTTTTGGGCGCCCGCTGCGCGCCAGAACGGAAAAATAATAAAATAAATTTCACACACACACACTTTGAAAAATCGCGATTCTTATTATTGATCTTTGACTTTATTGTCAGCGAGATATTACGTCGATATTATACGAACACGCGGCGCGCACTTAGAAGTGCGCCTTCTCAAATGCTTTATAGACATTTCTCTTTGCTTCCCTAAGTTTCTACCGGGCGGATCCATATCGCTCCAAGTGCTGCTATTGAATTATATTTTGCAATATAGAAGAGAATCTATAGTACTAACTAGGGCACGAGGAGAGAGAGAAGTTCGCAAAGTGCTTTCCGGACGGACGATGCTGAAAGACGTTGGTCCAATTGTTTTCACCTGGGTCGTCGTTTAATCCGTTGAAACAAAACCTCTTTCTCCGCTCCGCCGGGGAAACAAGACGAGAAGTTTCGCATGCCAGCAATAATGGATGCGCGATTGGTGTATAATAATTACATAAGAGAATACGTGTGTGTGTGTGGATGGTACATTCATCTTGAAGAGAAAAAGATAGTAATACTTCGTGCGACGCGAATTCTGGCTATATATCGTGGTTCTCCGCAGTAATGAAAAAAAAAAAAAAAAAGGGTAATTGGAAAAAAGTTGAGCTCTGTGTCTGCTGCCGTCACACCACCACCGGAATAGTTACGAGTGGTTGGAAAGTTGATTGCATAAGTGAGTTCGTTAAAGCGATAAAATTAATTTAAAGCTTCGGTACTCTCGATCTAATTATTTTCGTCGACTCGTACTTGGCGTGCAATTTGAAGGAGGAAACTCTCTCGCGCATGAGTTCAATCTGTTATTGCTGAAAAAAAGCGCACATGCGGCAAAATAAGTATAAAATTATAAAAGTTAAAGAAAATTACATCCTTTTGCAACGCGCAAATTACTGAACAAAAATGATAAAAATAAAAACATCGATTTTTTTATTTATCATTTTGTCAAAATAAATTTCTCTGTAATTGTGCGCAATGTGTGTGTGCGAGAGAGAAAATGTTTCAGAATAAATAAACAGTTGTGACAAATCTTGCAAAATATTTACGGTGACGATTTTTTTACCTTCGTGTCGACGAAGTCTTTTCTCGCGAACAATTTTGTCGTGAGTGTCGTTAATTAGATTAAGGCAGCAGTTATAGCTGCCGGGATTAGGAGAAGCTTTATTTCATCAAGAGGCACATCGTTCGTTCGCGTCTCTGCGTCTTCATATTGCCGCTTGTTCGCTAATTTCAATTATTCTTCGTATTCAAGGCAGAGAGTCGGATGCGAGAGAGCGAGAAAGACACGACGACGCGGCAATAAATTTCGAGCGCGCGCATCGTCGTTGCGCATTTCATCTCTCGTTTTCGCTCGTTTTGTAACTCACCGTTTTGTTCTCGCAAAACGACTGTGTCTCGTGACACGTCGAAACTTCTTCTTATGACTTTCATTTAACAATCGCGTCGGTGTAATACGTTATCCAAGATTTATGTTAAAAGCAGATATTTTCTCATCAATATTACACAGAAAAGGAATATTATTGAGACAAAAGCTACAATTTTTATTGGCTCCTCCGTATATTGAAAAATATTTATCGCGCAAAAAAGCTTATCGTTTACCAGCGATAAGTTTGACCGTTTCCTTTTGTTTTCTTTGTAAGCAATAATTGATTTATTTCTGTGTGCATCGACGCAAAGTCCATCGATAATCGAGAAAAAAAAAAAAAAAAGAAATGAACAATCGGAAACCTCACAGCGTGTATTGAAAAACGGTCTCTAATGATAAAGCTTCGCCTTGGCAATGCGTTTCCGTTCGAAAAGCAGCGCTTCCCCGCCTCTTTACTCTCTGGGCTCTTCGCGGCCGGAACTAATTGCTTTGACGTGTAATGAGATTGTAGCAATAAAAAAAAAAAAAATATATATATATATATATATATATATATACTCTTCGATTCGCCTTTGAGATTGTTTAATGTCTAGCTTCGGTATTCCGAAGTCTTCGATCGCGAACACGCCGAACAAACGATAAGTAGGAAGGGTTGCGCCAAGAAATGAGAGACTTATTGAAAAAGCTTAAGTGATTTCTTCGCAGTTTTGTTTTTCCGTTTACATTACGCAGGGTTTTATTTCTTTGTGCAATTCTCAGTTTCCGTTTGTGCACTGTGAGAGTGTTTTATTGCACCGTATGTTTTATTTATTTATTTTGCGGTCTGTAAAAAAAAAAAAAAAAAGAATACGCCTCATATCGCTCACAAATGATGATTTTTTACACACATATCGCAAGAAAGACAGACAGAGAGATATTTGCGCAAAAAACAAATTGCATTAATAATTACTTCTCGCGCGCTATTTGTCTCCATCTGATCTCATTTAAGAAGCTATGCTACGCGACTCTAATCGTTTCCGGGTTTAACGATTCGAAACAGATTATTTGCTCGCTCTTTGCACTTTAGTCGCCGCCTTTCCCGAGACGTTGCTCGTCTCTCATTCCTGTTTTTCTCCCCCGTTCGTTTTCTTCAATTCTGCTTGATTTTCAACGTTCGAGTGACGGCCCGCAGGGGCAACGCGGCAGAACGAGGGAAAATAAGAGAAAACGTCGCGCCACTTTCCGACCGGTCGGGGGAAAGAGAGAGAGAGAGAGAGAGAGAGAGAAGTTAGTGACGTGTGCGGTAGGAGAGCTACTGATTAACGATGATAATAAATTCTCTCCGAGTCCTCCCGAGTCGCTTATTAATCACCTGTTTCGTCTCGTATTTCTACACGCTTTGCTGGGCGACAACAACTAATTGCCGGTAGCGCGAGAGATACGAGATTCTTCTTCGAGTTTCTCGCTCCCAATTTCTCTTTATTCCGCATGATATCTGGTTACGATTATAATATGCGCTTATTAATTATTATAAGAGACAAAAAATATTTTGTCTCGCATTAAAAATTTGACAAAACATTGATCCGCGCTCCGGAGAGAAAGTATCTTTTACACGCGACAATCTATAGGTCACAAATCTTTTATTACAGATCTTGTAGCGAATAGAAGTTGTAGAACTCTCTTACAAAGTTAGAGTGGCTCAAGTTTCCAAGGGATTTGTGCGCGTAAAACATAATTTTGGAAACTCTAATCCAAATTAAAGTAAACCTTAGGAAGCTACACGAGTTGCCATCGGGGGATGGGATATAGCGAATAATATTTAATGAATATTAATAATATTTTGAAACTTTTCGATTACATTTGATCACCTTTGACTCTCGTCTGTGAGACAATCTGTGTTTTTCGATTAAATCAAAACGATCTTCGTTTATGTTTTAATAATTAGAACTGTGTAACGCAATATTCTTGTGCGAGAAATATATGTGAAACATAATTACGAAGGAAGAGACAACCCGGGGCGTTGTGTAACTGTAATAAAGCAAAATACACGCTGTGTAATAAATGACGCACGTAGAAATTAAAACAAAGCAGCGGGAAACGGTAGAATTGTATCGGCAATTTTCTCTTCCCGTTCTCGACGAGCATTCACCTTTTTGCGTGGCGCGCCCTTCTGCGCCCCCGTTCTATTTACGCCGCGAACAATTTACGTCGCGACAACAATTAATTGCCCTAAGGTTTAGCTCGATTGGAGGGATCGGCTTATTTCATTAACGGCCCTTTTGGCTTCTCCGTTCGCGCCACAAGCCGTACCTTAATTCTTTAATTCCCGAAACCTGCTTTTGGCATCGGGGCAATTTCGCGAACGAAGAAACTCAGCGCCACAATAGCGGCCGCAACGGATCACGTGCAACCTACATGCCGAAATCAATCGAGTACGCTACTCGTGATCGTGGCGGATGCGAAGGAGAAATAAAAGGAGCATCATTTATTTGGAGCTCTCTCTCTCTCTCTCTCTCTCTCTCTCTCTCTCTCTCTCTCTCGCTCGCTCGCTCGCTCGCTCGTTCGCTCCTGAAATCGTGACCTTTCAAGACTTACATGAGACTGATGGTGTACACGTACAATCAAGTAAATTAGACGGAGCCATTGTTAATCGACTTAGTGTCTACTAGAGAATAGTAGATTGTTGAATATTTATAAAAAAAAAACATTTTGAAACGAACAAAAGACAGGTAAAGAAGGAAGAAAGAAAATTCATTTAATTGCATTTAGTTTAAATTTATGAAAACTTTCAGTTTTTTATAAAAACAAGTTTGAGTCTTTTTTCTGATTAGAGTTATAGTGTACGCAATATTTTTTTATATGCACGTGCAAATACAATTGTTGCGTTTTACTTTTTCCAGTAACATTAATTCTAAAAAAACAAAAAAAAAAGTTAAAAAACAATAACTGCGGGCGAAAGGAGCGCATATATTTCTCACTCGCTTGAGGAAACACAAGCGCAAAACTTGGGACTTGTTAGCGCCGCTTAGGTGCGGTGACAAACGACGTAGCAACTTTCCACACGTGAACCCGTACTACGATATCCCTCGCAAGCCTCAAGTGAGGAAAGAAGACAAGTCCCGCGAATTACCGCGAGACGCGCGAGATACATCTGGAGGGTATAGAGCCTGAAGCCTCTGCCCCGTCGTCCCCCTCGTGATGTTTTCACCCTTCCCCCCCGGTCCCATTATTCGTTGGCCCAACGGGATATTGGCAAACTGTCACCGTGACATTTTCTACGGCCGTCTCGCGGCATGCGAAATTTTTCTATGGATTCGCCGGAGCGCGAGGAGCGGGCCGCGTTTCACGCGACATTAAAGCGCATTGTTGCCGGGGGAATCGCGAAGCGTTGCGCTCTTCTCGCATCGATTATTTTTCTGTCACGGATTCTCGGCCGCCGCGCCGATATCGGGTTGCGCAGAGATCGGACGTTCTATTACTCCTCCACTGCTTATTGTTGTTAGCCCCCTCTTGTCTCCGATTTATCGCCAGTCACTTGCAGCAAAAGCGACGAAACCCGTTCTCGCTCGACTTCCGCGCGTTTCTTCCGCAGAAAACGTTTGCGCCTATCAATTTGCTTACGTATAGCGTAGCAATTTATCGTCGTCGATTTGTTCAGCCAATTTTTTTTTTTTTTTTTTTTTTTTTTTTTTTTTTTTTTTTTTTTTATTATCGATTAATTTCTTTATAGAGCGCGTTGGCGCGGCATTAACCTTTCCACGGGCGCGCGCTCCTCCGTCGAATTGAGCTTTTTCAAGAACCGGCGTTTCGCGCCGAAAACCTCGTAAATCGCTTCATGAACGCTCCGGATCGTTAAATCCACCGAAACTGCCGACGTTGTTCGGCAAACGCGCGCTCGTTACCATCTGAATGTCGTTGCCGCGTCGTTGTGTGTATGAGCTTTTTTTTTCTCCCTTGTGCGCCAAGCTTTCGTTTCGCTCCCTATTCGTACCGGTCCCTTTCGACAAAAAAAAGCGCGTGTCGCTCCTTCTTTCTCTCTCTCGCTGTTGCAGATTTTTTCGCTCCTTCCGACGATGGTTTTTCTTTCTTTCTTTTTTTTTTTTTTTGTTGTTTTCAAACCAAATTAATATGTGAAAACGCGTACTTCGCGCCGCATCGCCGGCGGCCGCCATCGTTACCGGACTTAATACGCTGGAATAACACGCTCAAAGCGATTATATAAAATATTCGTTGCGCACAAAGTTAGTAACCCCTTGCGCGATAGCGCGATCGCAAATTGCAAATCACAACGTTGCCGATTGAAACAACATAATTGGTCGCGACATGTGGGAGCGCAAAGTAACCGCAAATGCGATGCAGCGAGAATTTTATTCATCGGAATAAATACATGGTGGCAAAAGAGTACGCGCTCTCTCTTTTTCTTTGTATCTCTTCATTTCTTTCTAATTTAGTCGATTCACACTCCTAATCTGTCATTGTATTTTCGGTTCAGTTTAATCAAACAAAATAAAGCGAGAATTATCTCAAAGAACTGTAGAAGTTTAACGTTGGAGTGTGCTAATCGCACACGCTTCGAATTTGACGCGATGATCGATTATGGCACTGGAGTCTGGGGGGGAGTCTCTTCGACATTCCATTGTTTGAATATTTTGAATAACTCGAAGAGGCGAAGCGTCTCGGAACACTCCGATAATGTTAGATTCGGTTGGTGACAGTGAACACAAAGCTGTGGCCTGTGAGCTATACTCTCTGTAGAAATAAATCGATAGTAAAAAAACCTCCCCGGCTGAATAAATAAATTAGTAACTCCATAAATTTTACAGCAGTAGAACGTGCCAAAAAATTGGCAACTAATTGGCAAGAGAAAATCGTTTGTGCGAGAGGAGAGAAAGAGAGAGAGAGAGAAAGAGAGAGAATGTTATACGACGACCGTAAGAGATGATGTGTGCGGGAAATGATTCGAAGACTCGTGAAATTTATACGACCTGGCGTGGTATCTCGCGCTTTGAAAACCTTATCAAAAGTTCGCGGCGTAAAACATGTTTAACAGCGCGCGCGCGCGCGGGCGCCGCGGTCCGTAACTCGATAACCACTGAAAGGGAATTCGTGATCCGCCCTACTCTCTCGGTAAACGTATCCGTCAATGAAGCGAAACGAGATATTACGTTCCCGCCATAAGGAAAGCGAAGCGCCTTCTTCCAGAAGGCTCGCGAGTTTATTCGCCGCGACGGACATGGAATACGCGATGCGATTTTTCCTTCTGCCGAGAGTGCATCCGTAGGAAAGAAAACATTCGGAAAACCAAGGAGGATTTCGCTACCGCGATCGCGGTGTGTACGAGAGAGAGAGAGAGAGAGTTTCTGATGAAAAATTAAATCAAGAACGCGGCGGCGGCGGCGATACGTAGACTTTGCTTTTCGATCACTTGCCGAATTTTTAAAATGTTGATTTGAACTCTGACTTTTTTTTTTTTTTATTTCAATTTATTTCGCACACGCGCTTATCTCTTTTAAATATAAAAAAAAAAAATAAAACAAAACCTAACGAAAAAAGATTATTGCTCTCGATTCTTTGCGCGACACAATTTTGATCTGCATAAATCAGAAAATCAAGAATATTTAAGCGGCGATTTACATCGAGTCGTTGGTCAGGAATGAGATCGCGGTTTTTCGAAGCGCACATGGCGCAACGATCGATATCTACGATTTTACGGTGGTCGTTGCACGCATGATTCCGCTCCATTACGAAATTGTTGTTAACGTATTCCGGACGCGTCCACGTCATTTGGTAAAGTTCCAATCTTCGCGTCCTATTGTCGCCGTTCGCGCAGACAGTGGCAATTACCGGCCAATTAAGCCACCTCTCCGTTCCCCGGGTTTCCCTCTATTCTGCCCGTCCTTCCGACACCCTTTCCACCAAACCGCTCTCACTCTCTCACTCTCTCACTCTCTCACTCTCTCTCTCTCTCTCTTCTCTATCTCATTCTCTCATCTCTCTACCTTCACTATTTCCGGCATTCGATGTGCGCCAGATAGCGCGCGGTAGAGGCAGAGTAGAACGTCGCGATGTAGAGAAGCGTGTGTTAAAAGAGAGAGAAAGAGAGAGAGAGAGAGAGAGAGACGAAGGGAAAAAGTTTTAGCACATCTCTCGCTTGACTCTCTTCTGCGATCTCATAATTTTATTCGATTCCTCGTCGCAATCGTTGTCGGCAGTTTGCGGCACAGTTATATTTCCGATTGTATCGCGGAACAGATAGGTAGGTCCAGTCTGAAAGCGCGCAATCTCCTTGATTTTCTATCGCTGCGTTGGATAGAATCGTCTCTGAGGAAATAACCGTCTTAATAGTTTCCACTTTTTATCGAAGTTTATTTCGCACAAACGTCCAAATGTTTCTCGCCGCATGTTTCATCGTCGCGTATTAATTTTACTTTATCTTCCTCGACGAAGGGAATGGGGTGCGTGCGCGCGCGCGCGCGTGCGCGAGGTGAAGCACAACTGCTTACACGCATTAATACGCGTCAAGCCCGGCGCGTATTTCAAAGTGAGAAACTATATAGGTGTGGCGGTAAAGCAAGATTTATTTCACTCGGAGTGAGAGAGAGATGATAATTCTTCGGGCATTTAAAAAAACACACGTGACGCGCACGCGAAATGTATTCTCCGCGTGTGCATCTCCTCTCTAAAAGCAAACTAAAAATACGACGAAGTACATCAGATGGCGCTTGTAAAAAATTAAATAATTTCTTTTTTGTTTTTGAACTGCGATTGTTGAAAGTTTAATTGATAAAACTTGACTTGTTACTCAATTTGACTCGCAAACATTTTGTAGTCTACTTTAATTTAAATGCGCACGCGTGTTCCATCAAACGCGCAACGTTGTCAGAGACAAAGGCCTCGGCGTTTAGAATGTGGAAGTTCGCGCAGCGAACGGGCGAGCTACCGCGTTTGCGACCTTTTGATCTTGCAACAACGTCGAACCTGTCAGTTTGGCCGGAAAAACAATCCGTTATGGACCGTAAGGGCGTTATTAAGAGCAAAGAGAGCTCCGGGCCAGACACCGAGAGCGCGGACCAAACGTGCAAAAGGATATCTTCGTTCAGATTAATGCATTTTTTATGAAACACAGCAGCTTCGAGGTTTATGTTGCCTTGCTACGTCAGGTCGTTTTCTCCCCTGTCTGTTAATGGACAAAATCAATCTTTCCTCAAGCGACGACTCGTGGCGAGGGGTCCGCGAGCTTTTTATTTATTTTCGAGATTGCGAAAGCTCTTTCTGCTTTTTCATCTCCGGTGTGTGTGTGTGCGCGCGCGGTGTGCGACTTGAAGAAATCCGTCGTCTGCTTTTTTTGCGCTCGGTATAGTATAAACTTTGAAATGGACGATCGTTTTCTACGAGCGAAATTTTTATGTTGAAAAAAAGCAATTTACGTTTCTCGCGTAATTTTATTTCTTCAGACGCAAATGATTTCGCAATTCTGTTATTTTTCAAGAAACGTGTTTCTCGACAAATGTGCGTGACGAATATTGTATTGAAGAAAGAAAAACACGTGCATATAGTAAGAGAACGTTTATATTGAACAATTAGAATATTAATTCAATCAGTGACTACTTATTGCTCTCTTTTCTTTCTCCCTTTTCTCTTTTTTCTTTCTTCTCTTTCTCTCTTCCCTCTCTCGGGGTACATGAAGAGTTTAGAAATTAATCTGCGAACTTGTTTAAAGTTAGAACAAATTGTTCAAACTAAACTTTGCATAATTAACTTGACACTTAAGAGCGCTTGGCGAAAAATTCTCGTGAAATTTTATTTCGTCGGGGGGTTCGTTAAATGTTTTCGCCCACGAAAGAACTCGGTAGCGAGCATAGCGCGCGAAAAAAGGCAGAGTCGATCGGGATGTCGTAAAGTGGCGGCTTGACTTCGGAGCAAAACGAGAAAGGCTCTCCTTCGATTCTTGCAATATCGTTCGGAGAATATCCGACCGACGGAGCTTGCGAGAGAGAAAGAGTGCGGGGGAGAACGGATGAACCAGAGTTTCCCTCCGAAGCGCGGGCGGAAGGATACGGCGGCAGCGGCGGCGCAGTAAAAAGTTGGACGAGAGAGGTCGAGAAGACGAAGTAGAAGCCCGGCGAGGCTTCATCGTTTAACGAAACTACGGACGAACGGCTTCGAAAAAGGAGCGACCAAGTAACGCGAACAGTTCCAGCTCTCTCGTTTTTTTTTCTTTTTTTTTTCTTGAGAAAGAAACAGCGGGAGCTTCCTAATCAAGAACTTTAATGGAGCGGCGAAAGACCGCGTTTCATCACGATTGACATTGGTCATACACGAATGGATTAAAATAATATTTCCGTTTCCCTTTTTTTTTCGTCGTATACCCTCGTTCAATATGTTTCGACTAAGTGAATTTTACATTATGTATTTTATCCGTTAAAATTTCTCCCCGTTATTGCGCTTATAATCAAACTTCGCGCTACTTCTCCGCGCTGAATCGTATATATATTTTTATGTATCGTCATTCATAAACGACCGAATCGAGATGGAAATTTTCTGTTAAACAACGTACGTAAAATAACAGTTTTTTTTTTTTTTTTTTATAATTTGATTGCGACACCTAGTAGAAAAACAATATTCCCGAAACGTCGAATTCGACAGAAAATTCGGTTTGGTTCATGATACGGTTTTTTATTTTTTTTTTTTTTTTTTTTTTTTTTTTTTTACGATCGCATTTGCGAACGTCGCCGTCATAAATCCTTTTTACTGTCGCGCGCGTGTCGGTGCAATAGCCCGTGCGATTGGTCATTTCGCCATCCATGAGTCTATCGCTCATCCGCAATCGAACCTTGTAATACCTGATTTTCCAAGCAGGATTGATCGCCTGCCTTACGCAAGTACGTAACGTGGTAGAGTGCATACACGGTTTGCTCTCGGTTTGGTTCTCGGTGTTTGTTCCGTTTCTGCGCGATGCCGACTGAAATTGCGCAGTGTAGTGCGCGTCGCGATTTCGGGACCACATTTCGGTCGCACGATCGATCGGATCGATTGTCGGCTCGGTCGAGAGACGCGTAATTAACAGAGCGCCGGGTTGCGACCGAGCGATATCATACGCGAGCGTAAATCCACCGACGTAAACTGACGGGCGCGTCCGACTTGTGCGCGAGCGAGAAATCGGACATATCTGATCCTCGACGCGACGCGACGCGACGTGCGCGTCGGTGTGAAATTGTTGTTATGCGTTTTGCACGATTTATAACGGTCGGTATTAATTCCCGTCCCCGATGAGAGCGCGAAAACAAAAAAACAAAAAAAAGCGATAGTCTCCGACGAATTTACGAGGCCGTGATTAGTTTGAGCGAGAAGGGAAGGTTTGCGTGGTCTCGCCGGTGCACATTATTATCGCCCGCGCGAATCGCGACAAAGGCTCGTTTGTATCATGCGATTGCCGGCGCGATATCGTTATGCGAGTGTGTTTAAAGCCTTTGCTTTAAACAATGTTGCGCAACGGTTCTTGCACCGTAAGATATGCGCGATGAGAGATAATCAAATGCATTAATTGAAATGGAAATTTATTGCTAGATATATGAGAGAGAATTATACGTATATATATATATAACATATGTGTATCAAATTGTGCGCGAGCACATTCTACCGTAGATATATAGAAATAATAATAACAAATCAACCGTCGTCTACGCGGAAAATGTCGCGGTATTGAAATTTGAGTCGTAAGGCCAATTTGTTATCCGGCGCGAAACCACATCAAAACGAGAACGGCGAAATTTCACACGCGGGAATTGATTTTATCATTTGAATCATTTCGAATACGTAAAATATGTGTTCAACGCGCGCGCGCGCGCCCGTTGTATAATTGATATTGACTAATTCGTCAACGCGAGAGATAACGTTGCGATATCGCGCGAGCGCGAATAAAATCGCTCAGTTCGCTGTCTCTCGCGATGAATTTCAAATGTTTATGCTAATTGCTCGCGGTCGCGCCTGCGGCGTGCCAAGGTGAAAAACCGAGGGCTTTTAATTAATTTCGCCTTGCGGGCGCGGCGATAACTCCTTTTTTGTCCTTACGTGGTTGGAGCGTCCGATAAAAGCGCGTAACGTATATATCAATGTACCTCGCCAATGTTCTCCTATATAGACACCGTAAGTTATCTCAGTTAATTATCTCGAAATTGAATTTCCTCGCGGCCCGTTGGAATTTCCGGAAATTTATTATATACTTTGCTTTTCATCTAACTCGGCTTCTCTCTCTTTCGTGCACTTTCTCTCTTTTTTTTTTTTTTTATCGTGAAAATAAGTAGGTAGGATAGAGGGATGTAAAGAAGGTGGCACACGGCGTGTGTCTTTATCGTAATTTTGCGTTATGAATTTTTGCAAAACCGCAGTCGTAAATTCTGTTGAGTAACGACCGGTTATCGCCCGGCGCGATCCTAACTCCGCTCACGTATACCAGCCGCGATAGACGAGATATATCCCCCGCAACTAGGTACAATAGAAATGGGGGGAGAGGGGAAGAGAGAGAGAGAGAGAGAGAGAGAGAGAGAGAAAGAGAGAGAGAGAGAGAGAGAGAAGAGGAGTGATTTATTCCGGGGTTCCCCGCGCCGTCTAATGGCAGCATGAAGACAAAGTTTGCGAGCTCTCCGCAAAGTCATCGAGCTTGAAAAGGGGGAAAGCGTACGGTACAACGGCGGAGGAGACCTCGCACAGCTCTCTCTCTCTCTTTCCCTGTCCTCTCCTTGTCTCTCCCGCCAAAACTTCGCAAAAGCTCAATCCGACGTTTCTCAATAGACGAACGAACGAAATCCCGAACGGAAATACGTAAATATATCTCTGCGAGACTCGAGCGCGTGAACTCTTGCTCCTTTCCTTCTACGCGCTTGCTATCAATTCCTTTTATTACATGTAAAGAAAGTTGCGTCGAGATTAGAAACGCCGGAGGCGGAATAAAACTGAAATGAGCTGTAAGCAGCGAGAACGCGGAGATTTTCCATGGCGAGAAGTTTTATGGGATTCTCGAATTTCATCAACTTGCCTAATGTGAGAGATGCCATTGTGAGAAATTTCAATGTATATAAATATATATATATATATATATACACAATGTACGCGTACGTACGTGATTGCCTCTTTCGGTATGAATGCAGCAAAGAAACTTTTATTAAAAAATAAAAAGAAATAATTAATGAGACGCGTCTGCGAGAATGGAAGAGAGAGGATTTGATTCACTCACAAAAATCACGGTGATTTTTTCTCAATGCCGGTAGCGTCTACCGGTACATAAAGGTCCGAGCTTTTGCAAGCTCGACAACGTAATCCCATAGGGTACGCGGGAGAGGAAGCTTTTGAGGAAGAAGACCGACCCGTCATAGGGGAGCGAGTTTTAGTGGAAACTCTACCAAATGAGGGTTAATGAGCCACCAGTGAGACCGGCCCGGTAATATTTTATCGTTTAGTTTATACTAATTACGAACTCCGCGCTTTGATTTGCATTTTCAGTTAGTTTCCTTAAACATTCTCTCATCGATTCCGTACCCGTAATTTCGCACGTTACCTTTTATTCGCAATAATTTGGCGTGCGCGAGCACAAAGTTTGCGCAAAATCTTTATCAGCGAAACAATTAATCCGTTAAACACTACGAGTTGTGTTACTGTGTTTAAAACTATAATAATTAACATATATACTCTCACATAGTTTATAACGTGCGGAAAGTTCGAGCAAAAAATGTTAAAAATTTTGTTGATTATATATATGATATCTAACTAAAAAAAAAACAAACAAAATGTAGAAAAAAACTCTTTGTATGTTAAAAAAAACTTTTGTTGCAAACTGTTGTTTTATTCGCTTTCGTGCAAGGAGATGTATAAAGAATGACGCTACTGTCATACGCCACTGGGTCTCATCCCCGGGAGGCGCGCTCTCGGAGCGCTTTAAAGCCCACCTCCCCACGGGAACACCCGCCCTCCTGCTGCGCGAAAATCGCGCAACAACTCAGAAAGGCTCCGAAGCGTACGGGATGAAGTCGCGACGTTTTCCCGTAGACGAGCGACACTTCGTTCTCGAGAGCACTGTATTATTAAGCTGAATTAAGAGCGAAGGCTTCATCGTCGTCGGGCATTGCCGGGATTCCACGGGCGCGATTTCGCCGGCGCGTCGCTCGATAGACGACCCCCTCTCTCCCGTCCGTTGTCAGCGCGCGGCACTACGGAGGAATGGTCACGTTTTACGATTTATCACCACTGTTACCGTGAAATACCGCGTTCGTACCTTGCGTCACGGATGAAGGAAAAGGTCACGTACAGCACGGGCGACAGTAAACCGGGAGGGTGCCCGCCAACTCGCTCGCTCGCTCGTCCCCCCAATCTGTTTTTTTTCCTCCTCTCTTGTTTTAACGCGTCCACATCCCTTCTCGCCTCTTTCTCGCTCCTCCTCCTCTCTTTCTCTCTCTCTCTCTTCTCTCACCCCGTATGCATTATTTTACGATGCGCGCGTAACCCGGCGTGCGCGCGCGCGCGCGCGTAACGCCTCGCTTCGCGCTCAAGTGGTGCACGGAAGGCTGAACTTGGGGCTTGAAAATTTATTCGCCCGCGTTCCCTCGGAACAAGAGCGTAATAATATTTCAGATTTCAGCTCGTAATTTTCGGGCGAGATTTTTAATGCCTCGGATAAATTCGGGAACAGCAACTTTTTTGGTTGAAAGTTCGAGGGGTTGAATAGGCGATGTAATATGAATTTTCTTGAGAGCGAGGTTCGAGCTCGATTTACGTTCGGCGCTCTGTTTGTCTCTATTTTGTGCGCGATGTTATATATTAAAATAAATATGTGTTCACACACGTATGAATCACATTCTGATGTTTCAAACGGGAACAGCACGCTCGCGCGGAAAATCTCGATTCTTCTTCGCACGCGTTATTCCATACTCGCAAATCCGTAACATAAACAATGATTTCACACTAGAATTATGCGATTTCTCATTGGATCTCTATACGGATCGAGATAATCTTACAAAAACCTGCACCTCTCTGCTAGCTTTTACGATAAGAATTTCGTGCTATTCGAACGTAAAGATACGATAACGATAGTTCGTACAACTTTGGTTTCTATCTCGATTAAAAGATGTAATAATCTTCAAGTTAAAAAAAAAAAAAAGTTTAAAATCAGAATGTGAAGTACGAGAGTAACGTTGTGATAAACTTTTATAAATAAATCTGTGAGAAATATGTTTTTTTTTTTTAATATATATTTTACTGTACAATGGCCATTTTGACATTATAAATTTATGAATTTTATTACTTTATACATAATTATAAAATATAATCTTTATTATTTAAAAATTTTATAAATTTTACTACAAATTTTTCTTCCGCGTTATATTAATGAAAGAGTTAAATAGAATATTCAAAAAATTTCGGTTTTCTCAAAAAAATTACAAAATTAATTGTACGAAGAACGTAACGTTTTTTCGTTTATATTCTAATTATTAACTTCGTTTATTCTATACTTTTATCTCGTAACTTTAATCTGACGATATACTTTTAATAAATTATATATTTTTATATACTTTTATCTCGTGACTTTAATGTAACGCGCCGGAGAGAGAGCTTGAAATTCGCGTTAAAAATAACCTGATCAACCAGCGGGAAGTTTGTGGCTCTTCATTTTCGCCAGATTTCTCGGGAGCACGTAAATCGACGTGAGTTCATCAAAGCTGTGTGTACGATGTTACGGGAATGCACAATAAATTCAAAAAAAAAAAAGCGCCAATCACGTCCCACTTTTCGCAGCAAACTATACGTGCGTGAATATCACGAGACACAAAACGCGACGCGATCCGTCGTTTCGTGCTTCGTTTTTTTTATGCGGCGAAACCGAGTCATCCGCGGAATTTTCGCGGTTACTTCGCTCGAAAAGCCGATGGAGATTACCATTTTTCATCACGATCCCGCCCCGTTACGTTGATTCCGTTTTCGTCCGTGTAACTTATTCCAGTGTTCGCGAAAACAGTGTAAACTGAGAGATAATTACGGCACTGTATGCATAAATTAAATGTTATTAAATAAAAGCGTCATAAAAGTTTCTCGGAAAAAATTAGAAAGACCGGTCGAAGAAAAGTCGAGAAGTTCAGCGCAACGTAAACTTGTTACTTTTTTTTCAAGAGCCTCGCAAAAATTAGTATAACTTTAATTTTCTCGACTTGTGAGAGAGAGAGAGAGAGAGAGAGAGGATTAATTACACGAGTTCTGTAAACAGTAAGATCGTTATCTCGAACGAAACTCTCTCTTTTTTTTTTTAAATCGCTAAACAATAATCCTTGATCCGAGAGAAAATGGGAATGAATAACTACGTACCTATATCTCTAATTAAATTTACAACACGTCTGTTCGCCTCGTCGAGAGAGAAAATTGAAGCCAAATGCCGCTCACCTTGGCTTTTAATTCTCTCGATAACGTTCGGTTTTCATTTTCGGTCTTAAATAAAGGAAATGTACGGTCATTTGAATACACGGAGCGGCTTGACGCGGATGATAATTTCCGGTGGCGTTTTCCACTCTTCCCCCGGTTTATTCCGCGAGCGTCACGAGTGACAAGCATGAGGGATGGCAAGCAGTCCGGAGCGGAAGGTAGCGGAGAGGGAGATGACGAGAGCGCGTATATAGCGAAATGGCGGGACACGCGCGATCTTTTATTTTATGGAAATAACAATAAGGGCTGAAGATACAGAGTTCTTCAAAAAAAAAAAAAAAAAAAAAAAAAAAACACTTTAACGAAGCTCATAACGCAAGTCTGCAAGCGCGCATCGTACATCCACTCGTGCGTGCGTGCTCTTCTCTCTGCGTGACTGCCTTAAACTTCTTGCCGGCGTAAATCTCCCGCAGTTCTTCTGAAAAGTGAGCGCACTCTTGGCGCGATAACACGCCCGGTTTTCCATTTCGCATTTTATTCCGCGCTGCATAGTATTCAGCGTAAATATACGTCGGCGCGCGGAACGTACTTCGAGAGCTCTGCGCTCTTTCTTGTCTCTCTCTTTCTCTCTAACTCCGCCTCTGTTATTCTCTCGCTTATTCGGATAACGAATGTCTTACTCGCTCCGATAAATAATAATTCCGTTCTGGCAAACGAGATCTTTTGGATCTTTTCGCAATTCGAGAAACGCGACCTCCCCCGCGAAATGTCATCCCCCCTTCTCCCGCGAAAAGACCCGGAACCCGCTCGGTTTCACGTCGCTCGGCGTCGCGGTTTATCTCTCGCTCGTGTCCCAACGTCGCTCCCGCCGCCGGTTATATCCCGCAAGCGTCAGGGACCGCCGAGGGAGAATGAGAGATGATAGTCGCCGCCTTGAGTAAGGGGGAGATCGAGCGACAGTAAGAAGTATACGAGGAGAGGAGGATGGCGTGAGAGAAGATACGAGGGGCAGGGAGATTGGGAAGGCGTGAAGGTGAAAGCAAGCGGAATAGACTGCGCATGTAATTAACAAGCTCCGGCATTAAGCTCCACTCCGCGTGATGAGTCACGTAATTCAAAGCTTAATACGGAATATATACGGTAGTGCGGTATATATATATATAGATATATATATATATACACACACCACAGTCCGAACTGTTACATATATAGAACCCTTCCCGCGTGATGCGTCTTCTGTCTCCTGTTACAAGTATCCGCTGGCTGTATCCGGATGAGCCAAACAAACGCGCTGGATAGTCGCACGAGGATCATCGCGCTTGAATCGATATGCATATGCAAGCAGCTTCGACGTTTATATTGGCTGGATTTCGCCGAAAGCACGATTGCCACAGTAACCTATATATGTATATATATAATCGTTTGCGCGCGCGAGCGGCAGCGCGTTTCGTAGGACACGTGTTGCGCGAAAAAGCAACGATGAGAGCCGAATATAGCTCGCAGCGAAAGATACAACCGGGATGAGTTGTCGTAATGATCGAAACTGTTGAAAAAGAGAGATTGATATTATTATTATTTTCTCATTAACAACAAGTAATTATTTTCTTTTCATATAACGTTGAAACCATCGAGAGTAATTTTTTAAAACAAATTTAAAAGTTTTTTTCTTCAACGTGTCGATTTTTAAAAATAAGCGATTCGTTTAAAACAAACCTGTGCGAAAAACTAGATGTCGTAGATATCGTCGCTATTTCGCATGACTGGAGAACTTTACTAAAGCCTTTGCCTGACGTCTTTCATGTCTGACATTTCGTAGAATCTTGAAAGAGCAGCGAAGCAATAAAAGTTCCTCCGCAAGAGACGGCAAAACGACAAAGTGCGGCGCAAGACGCTTGCCGAAGCCGACGGCGACACACGCAGAAAGCGGAAAGAGACGTTAAACATTTACAGATACTGTACGAGCGAAATAGAGAGAGAATAGAAATCTGACTTCCTTTGGCGATCGTTTCACGGAGTCGGCGACGCTTCCTGTCAAGAAAGAAAGAGAGAGGGAAAGAGAGAGAGACAGAAACAGAAAGAGAAAGAGAACCGAGAGCCGATAATAAAATCGCGACGTGGGGAAAAGCGGCTTATCGGAGCGGACGACTGCTCGTTCCGCTCTATTTCGACGCGCTCGTCGAGAAAACGTCCCCCGAATTGTTCAAGTGCCCTTCGTAGAAACGTATAAATTTTGTCACTCAGAGTATATACGCGAACGATTTCAATTCCTACCCACCTAGGCTCAAATGCAATATGTGTTCTAATCTGTGAAATGTGTTTTATTCCACAGATCTCGATCGAGAACGAAATAGTCGAACTTCTAAACCGGCCGCAATGTCCCACCGATAAAGGGACACGCGCTTCAACATCAAAATCAATGTGTTTTCTTGTTTGTTTATTTTAATTTAGCGAGAATTTTCTGTTCATTTTACCTGTAATGGTTACCGATAACGTCTTTCAAAAATGTTGACACTTTCCAGCGAAATAAACAAAGTCTATCAGATACAGAAACGAGGTATGTTTTTTTTTCTTTTATTTTTTTTTTATTTTCAAATTTATTTTCCTCAATTCTTCTCCGGAAATTTATTTTCTCATTTCTTTCACATTTAAGACGACGGGAGCGGCAAAAGGGGAAATAAGTTGTATCTAATAATCTTTCGCTTTGTCTTTCCTTCTTCAAAAAAGAACGTCATTCTTTTCTTCGACAACTCTGTCAGCTACTTCGGGAAATTGTTATCATACATCTCGATCTCTCTCTCTCTTTCTCTCTCTATTGATTACCTACAACTATCAATTACCTCGTTGTGGGTAAATTGCACTCGGGTTTCTCTCCGGTTACTCGCGGAGCGATTAATCATCCCGCAGCGGCAGTCTTACATCGTGGAAATAAAATAACTCGTGTATAATTTACAACTCGCGTTTAATCTCTGTGCAAAAAAAAACTTGGATGTGGTAAGTGTGTAAATTTTTATTTTTTTATTTTTTTATTGCATCAAACTGATAGCCCGACTCGTTATAAATTGATTTTTTTTTTTTCTACCATTAACGAGGATTATTTCAACGTGCGTAAGTTACACACGCTCGCGGCGTGTCTGTCTCATCTACTTATCTCGCAAAACAATATCGTTAGTGTTGAAAAGCTGTAAAAAACACACAAGATGCGACAACGATTATGCCGTCCAAAAGAAAATCATAGACGTAGAATGTATAGACTGCGCGTTCCCTACCTGTGCCACGTTAAGAAAATGTCCTCAACGTTGAGAGAGACAGAGCTGGTGTTGATCAGTAGCTTCATCTTTGTCTAGCGAAGTAGTGGAGGAAAGAGAAGTCTTCGCTGATTGATAGAATAGTAGTGCAAAAGTGGGGATGGAAAAATAGTGGGGGTGAAGAAGAATGAAAGAGATTAAGGGGTGATGGCAGATTAAGCGGTAATGAAACAGTAGGCCCTGATTCCACCACAGAGACATTGATAGACAGAGAGAGAGAGAGTTACTGTTCGAAGTATGTTGTCTCTGTCAACCATGAAGACATTTTTTCGGCCAAACGCGCAGTCTATATATTCTACGTCTATGAAGAAAATAACGTTACTATGTAGTTACCGATGTAAACAAAACATCCGGTCTTTCGTTGTGTCTCTCGTGATTGGGTGCACTCTACTAAACATATGATTGTTCGCGAGAACACTTTTTTTTTTTTTGTTGAGCAACCGCTTTTTACACAATCTTTTCGGCTGAATTATTATTGAGAAAGAATCGAAGAAACTCGCGTGATGTATTAATTCAATTTAAGAGAACAATAACTACCTGCTAACCGAATCCGTTTTGGATTAATTACATCCACTTCCGACACAACCCGCATCGATTTTCGCGCCTTTCTCGCGAGCGATTCCACGCCCGCGTTCGGATATTTATCGCACGCGTCTATCGGCTAGTAATTGCAACGGACTCGCTTTTGTTGCCAGCGAAAAACTCATGCCATTGTTCTCGCAAATGTATTTCATTCGCGCCCGACCCATTCGCGGAAGAGTCCCGGCGAAAACAAAAAAAAAAAAAAAAACCAACAAAAAGAAGGAAAAAAAAAAGAATGGGGAAAGCTTTGTCAAACGCGTTTGTCAATACCACGAGTCGTCATCGTCATCGTCGTCGTTACCGCGCAATCACGACCGTGCAAAAACACGAAAGCTCGCGAACCCTCCCTTATCCGCTTCGCGGATATGTATATAAGCGTTTCGTTCATGAATCGCGCGGATTTATTTTATCCCCTCTCTCTTCCTTTTTCGACAACCATCCCAGTGACGACGGGTCGTCGCTCTATCGATTCCGCGGGCGCGCGAAGTGAAAAACGAGCAATTGACCGCGATTAGTACGTTCTCCTCGGGAAATGTGGCACCCGCGTTTTGTGTTTCGCGGTGTTTCGCGGGTTTAACACCCTTGTTTACGCTCGAGTTATTTAGTAATTCGTGCGCGTGCGCGCATACAGAATTGTGTTTGATTAATAAGCGCGTTTGTAAATTACGCATTTATTGCGTTATTTTACGCGCGCGCGCGCTTGCTCGCCGCACGATAGAGGCGCGCGCGGCTCGATTTAATTATTTCCACGCAGTAGTTGCAATGGATTTCTGACGAACCGCGCTTTGTGAATCGCACCGGCGGTTGTTGTTGACAGGACATCATTGGGGTTTTAGCCACATATATAAGGTGCGCACTTAATTGAAGTTTATATTATCGTAAATTAACGTGAAAATTATAACGGCGGCGTCACGTCGTAAAGCAAACGAGCGACTTTATACGATGTATAAAATCGTAATTTTCGAGATGCTATCACCTCCCTCGAGAGGTTTGCTTTGGCTAATTAATCACGTCGTCGTGAAAATCATTAACGTAGTGTCTTTCAGCATGTGTATCGGTGTCTATATATCATATTGTTGAATATTTTACATTAAAATCTTTTAGTTTTAGAATGAATATCCCACGTCTGGCGTTATCGAAATGTTATTTTTCGTCCGAATTCCGGAGAGAGAGAGAGCTGCGAAGAAACCGAGAAAAAATTCCATTTAAATTCCGTGGTGGCCGCGTTGTTGTAATTCAAGAACGCATCGTATCGCGTCTGCTCGCATACGCGGGAAACGCAATATCTATCATCAAAGGCGACAACGTCGCTGTGAGGCTGCCGGATAATACTTGATTTTCGCGGAATAAAAGCTCGATGGGAGGATCCCGAAGAGCGAGGGTGAAATAGTAATGCTGTTGCCCCGAGAAAGCTCTCGCGCGACGACGAAGGGTTTTCTTGAATCGCATCGATACCGCGATTCAGAGTGTTAAACCTCTCTCTCTTTCTCGTTCTCTCTTTTTCTGTGCGACACGTTTCTTTGTAGCATTTTATATAAACGTGGCTTCATCCGCGAGAATGAAAAGCGTTTGCAATGTGCACTAAACGCGAATTATTGTTTTTCTTTTTAATTAAAATAACGCATTGTAATTATTATCAAATTTGCACTTCGATTATTTCTTGTGTTGAGGAAAAGTTATTTTAAAGTTATTTTAAACGAGAGAATATTTCACGTTTCCCGCCAGTAAAATTTAAGACAATCTACAGTAGAGATATTTCGCGAGGAGTGACATTTTTTCTCCCCGAAGATCATAATAGAAAAATGAAGAACTCGTGGCGGTTCTAATCTTTTCGGTTACCATCGTTAAAGGAAAGCCGGCGCGATGAAAGATTTAATTTTCCTTTAATCCCCTTAAGAAGATGGCTCTCGTAACGACTGCTTCCCGCTTCTCGCGAGCTTACCTTATATTGGGGGAGAGGGAAAAAAATATTTTCCACCCGACCTCGACGCCAAATTGAGAAAAAGCTGCTCCCTCGTTTCCCCTATTACTAGCGTTCGTTTTAATATGATAAAAAATGAATTTAAGAGCGATGTATAATTTCTCTTCACTTTCAGGATGCACTTAAGTTTTCCACTCAGATATTAGTTATGCGTATTAAAATAAATTTCTCCGGATAATTAAATTTAATTTGAATATAAGCGTGTGTAATTATACAGGAGACAGTTGGGCTAAGTGAGTATAAATAATACACAAGAGATGAAACTTAATTGATGTGATTTTACGGACGATTTCCTTATCCGCACCTCAATGAGAAGAATTAATTAATTTTGTATATATAACCCCTAATTAGTACTCATAAATTTATTACCAAAAACTTTTTGATGCCTTACCGAAGGAGCAGTCAAGCGTGTTCGTTCGTTGAACTTCAAGACACGTGAATCCTTTTAAGTCGGGGGCTGGTTTCCCGGTTAATTAGAGAACGCGTCAGTCGCGTCGCTCGCGAAAAGTTAAACGCGCGAAGTTAAACGCATGGGGATTTCCCAGTCTTTTTGAAATATGTGATTTCATATTTTAATTTCCCTCCCTTCTCCCCCCGCGTGAGTTAAACAACAGAGTGTGTGCACAAACATGAGAGCGACAAACTTTATCCTCGGCTGAAAGATGTCAACGAACGTTAAACTACTTTCGAGCTAGTGTTTAAGCCTGTCTCCGCCAGGCGTGTTACTTTGTCCCATCCGGAAACGCTCGCTAATGGTGTATCGAACGTGGCAAGTTTCGAGAACGTTTGTTATATATGAACGTCCCACGCAAACCTTAAGCTTACAATAACGTTTGGAGATACACGAGATTTCATATTTTATTCTATTTTTTTTTCTTTTTGCGTTATATTTTATTTTTTTACATTTGGTACTTTGACTTTCACGGCACTTTAAGAGAAAAAGGATATTGATATTTACGGCGCTTTAAGTCAGAGAAAAAGGATATTGATATCTTTTTTGTTTTTTTTTTTTTTTGAAATCAATAACTACGACTCATGCTTTTGTTTTTCTTTTGCTTTTGCAACAAGACGTAACACAATAGACATCGCGCGTCGTTGGAGAGATTCGCTTGATCAAAATCTGCACTTACGTTTCAGCGAGTTTGAACACTCTTGAACATTTTCCCCTCCCGCATCTTTCTCATCCTCGTTCCCTTGTCCGCACGCGCGAGCCTCGCGGGAACACAGGACCAAGAACAGGGACGGGGGCGCGGCGCGCGACTTCCGATAAACCCGATTTTCGCGAGTAACTGCATTCCGAGTGTTCACAGAGTTTCCACTCGGCGCAATCGCTAAAAAGAGCAGAGAAAATTTACTTCGCTCCGACAGTCCGCTACTTCTCGACGGAGAATCTCGTGGCGATGGTCCTTCCGGCGACTGCAGTTTTTGTGCGGAGTCGTTCATCGATCGCAAGTCAGAGACCAGAGACCAAGAGGGAGAGAGACCTTATCCATCCGCTCCGGGGTCAGGGCATAAAAATCATGGTGCATGTGCATATCGCGGGGGCGTGGATTCTAGCGTCCCCGGCGGTGCGGCGGGCGTATAATGTCGTGTGTCGGGCGAGAAAAAAAAAAAAAGAAAAATCACCGTGCGCAATATGTGAAAGCCGTGGAGCGAGCGTAGGAGTGCCGCACATAACGGGGGACAATGGCGAGCCAGTTGGCGAATTTTCGCTGAAATAACAGTTGAAGGCTTTCTGTGAAAAATGTCACCCTATATTTCCGTCTCCACCGCCATTCGCGTTTCGCCGTTGCTGCTATCGTTGCGTCCGTGGTCGCAAAGTAAATAAAGTAGAAAACCGAGGGGATAAGACCGTCTCGCTTGGTTGGCAAGTATTAGTCGTCCGCGTTGTTATGACGCTCATTTGTAATTTAACCGCAAAGAAGAGAGAGAGAGAGAGAGAGAGAGAGAGAGAGAGAGAGAGAGAGAACGATCAAACACAGATACACAGTTTTACGTCTCAAAAGATATAATACTTTGCATTGTGTATTTTGTGTGCGTATGTGTGCGTGTTTATGATCGACAAGTATGTTTATGATGCGCCGCGTATAAATTTGAACCACTACGTTGGGTTACGGGCAATATTTTTTGCGTGAAATTTTCACAACGAGAAGCACGCGTGAAAGAAGGACCCCGCGTTTACGCGGGGTAAATATTCACGACCGAATGGCGGCATTTATCCTCGAAAATAAAGCGAAAGCTCACTGTAAGGGATTTTTCCTGTGTGAGCCATGTAGTCACCTCAGTACCTGCTCGTGCGGAGCGCACACGTGTGTGTGTGTGTGTGTGTATACCCCGCGCGATCGTCTAGAACCGAGCCACGTGATTCACCGGGTGTAAAAGCTCCCCGTACGTGTGTAACGACTGCGTGCAATTTCCGCGAATGCGCGCATTCGCGTGATTTCTGGCAGCGACACGGTGTGCGGAGCAGCGGTGCGGCTGCATGGCGCGGTAGGAAAAAAAAAAAAGCGCAAAAGTGAGTGGAAAGGGACGACAGGCGAGGGAGAACCGAGCGGAACGGTAGAATAATGCTAAAAGCTGACGGGGATGCAGCGCGCGCGCGCGCGCGCCCGCACGTATTGCGTTAATATCGTATATTTTTATTTCACACCCCCGCGAGAAACCAAAGGTGGTGCCGCGGCACGACCGAGCAATGCGCGACGTGAATAAAAATATTCGCGAGTCCATTTTGTTGGAATTTTTCTTTATTCAAACTGTCGGTACACTTTGCCGTTTAACACCATTAACGAAAATATATATTCTCGTGTGTGTAGACATATATAAAATTATATATATATATATATGTATATATCGGGAGAAAACAATTTTTAACGCGTCACAATTTTGCGAGAGAAATAATCTCGATATTTTATATTATTTCTATTATTTTATACGCACAGTTTTTGTTTTTGTTTTACACGATTAATCACAGTTACCGCGATGTATTTTCAAATTATAAGTTTTACATCGCGCAAAGGAAACATTACACGCGGTTTTTTGTTTCATTGTTAATTCAATTGTGTGAAATCGCAGAGAAAAGAGCAACGTGTGACGGCTCGCGACGTTCGTCGTCGTCGTCGTCGTCTGTTTAATCGGTTTTCTAAAAGCACCCGTCGAGCTGTCTTCATTCGTGTCGAAGTGCTCAATAGCGCGCGGCTACGCGAAACGTTTGTTCGCGCCAAGCGTGCGGTGAAAAGAGCGGTATATTACAAGAGAACGATTGTCGAGATTCAATTACGACTTTTCGCAAATTTCGTTAATTGTTACATTTTTCTCGTACACCAAAAAAAAAATAAAAAAAATAAAAACAAACAAACAAACGTAGGTGTATATCGCTATATGTAAACAAGCAGATGTCGATTAATTAATAAAAGCCGCGCGAACATATTTCGTGACCTAGAGTCTTCTAGTCGAGCTTATTGCCGCGATTTAACGGAATTAATATCTACGCGAACAGACCGTTAAGCACGCAGTATGTACCAAGTCTGTGTACACGAATAATCCATGAATCGACTATACACACGATAGCCATGTGTATACACACACACACACACACGTACACGCGCGCGCACACACTGTGCACACATCATGTGCATTCCGCGCCCTCCGACATCCCCCATCCGAGCGCGTTCCGATCGTATCTCTTTAAAGGCCATTACAACCTTATTTGTCCAAGGTACACACATACATCTGCATGCGCTGCTTCTATATATACTCTAGATCTATTGTCCTACGTACATAAAGAGAGAAACGATATCTGCTTCGGACTTTGATACTTAATATTAATTACGGCGTGTGTTCGGCTCTCTCTCTCTCTCGCGCGCTTTCTGTGTATCGGCACCGCGTGGCCGCACTATGTCATTATTAGAGCCTGGTCCCGGGGCCCCGCCACCGGTGGTGGCCTTCCAGAACGTGCGCGCCGTGGTCGTGCATACACGGCGAGCGGGCGTACCGCAGCTGTGCGAATGTGTTCCGGTTACCGGTATAAAAAAACAAACTCCCTTCGTACAAACGATCGTCGGGATCCACATCGATTCTCGGCTTTACGGCCGGAATAACATATGCGGCGCGAGAATTTGTTAAAGTGTTAAAGCGCGGATGTCTGTATACAGGGTGTTCGAAACTTTTTCGAAAAGTTGGAACGCGAAGGTGAGTGATCAAGTCAAGATCTGAGACAGAAAAGTCGCATCTGCGAAATTCGCAATGTTTATCGAGTCATTAATCAATTACAACGCGAGTCAATGAGTCACGTGCGAAGCGACAATCCGAATTCTCTGCGGGCGTGTACAAAATCACTCATATGTGTTCTTCAACTTTTTTTTATCTGTGTGTCGTTTGTAAAAAAAACTTATAATATATTAAAAAATAATATTAAAACACCGACTATGTTAACGTCGTTCTAGGCTAATTAGAATAATGAAACGACGACGATCAAGAAAAAAAAAACAAAAGAAAAGTAACTGTGGAAAAAGGAACGTCGCTAAAGCTATCGTCGGAGAAGCTCGACGATAAAGAACGAGTAAACGCGGAGCGCGTTTAAATAAAGTTGCATTGTAGCTGCTTAAATACGGCGGATTCTGCGCGAGCACAAAAAGCCGTCTACGTTTATACCGGTAGGATTTGTGGTCGGCTATTCTGTCGCGGAACATTCGTTACGGCTAATTCGCCGCAATCACCGTTGCTTCTTCTCGTTGGCGGGGGAGCGACGAAGCTTTCTTTGCCGTCGGACGACGAACAGAAATTGCGCAAGCAAACTTCATGCGAGATCGTACGTATATATACCTGCATACGTATGAATGTGTGCGCGCGTATGTATACACAAGCAGCTCGACGACCGAGCGACCAGCTGCATCCCCCGGGGGTTGAAACTGTGCGACCGAATTCTTTCGGCGCCGACCACGCAAACGCAACTGAAACCGCACACCACCCGCGGCAGAGGGGAAGGAGGTTCGTTTGTGCCGCCCACTCACGCACACAGAAACGCCGCATATGTGCACGCACGACTGCAAATTGCGGAGATTGAAATTACGCGACCGATATTCTGTGTCTGCTTTGCAATACGCAAACCCTCCTCGCGCGCGCACAAACCCTCGTATCATCGATGGCAATATTCCAGGCGATAATTCAGTAACGTATCCAGAGGATACGTGGATATCACTCGATACTCGAGAAATTATCACGTCGGATATATTAGCCACGCGTCGTAAAATTCTAAAATATATACAGTAATTGAAAATCGCGTGGTACACACAATTAGCGGCGCGTAATATGAGTTTCATGCGAGTTAGAGATAGATTAGAAATTTTAATAAATCTCACACACGCTATGATCCTACACCGATGATAGCGGGTGGATTATAGCTCACGGAGGTTCGTTTTAATTTGAATCTTTTCCCCGGAAGCTCGTTTTAATGGACTAATTATCTTCCAACAAGAATTTTTTTTATACACTAAGTGGCATATAAAAGACTGAAATATATCAAGCGTATTTCTGTCACTGATCTGACTTCTGAACCTGAAATAAAGCAGTTAAAAAAAAAAAGAGAGAGAGAGAGAGAGAGAGAAAGTTCGCGAAGAGGTGCGCATTTATTTTGCGAAATCACGTCGCTTAAGGGTGTCAAATGGCGCATCCGATAAGTTTAACAGTATTGCCGGGAACAAAAAGTTTTCGAAAGCGTAACAAGAATAACAAAGAAAGACAGAGAGAGAAAGTAAAAGAGAGAGAGAATAGTTGAGCAAGTTTCGTAAGATAGAGGAGATATGTACGCGCGCGCGCGTTGGGGGGATAATAAATTAACAAAAAAAGAAATCTGGTGAACGTGTATAAATCGCGAATATAAATCAACACGCTCGCTCTATTGATTCTCTTCCTCGACCTCGATATATTATAATTTCATGCTAATACGAGATTTTCTCTCGACCTCATTTTCTCACTCTCTTCCTCTCGCTGCTCGATTTTGCGGTTTTCGAAATGCGTGACGACCTTCCATCCGATGCTTTAACATTTCGGAACAATACTCGTGTTATTTGTACATGGGAGATAATCGAAATTGCAACGAGAGGTTCTATCTCGAGAATTCGACTCGAGACACGCGCAACGTTTCCGACAGCGCATCAGTTCTGCTTTAGAATATAGCAAAGGCACGACGACACGCGCAAACTGAGCCACCGCCAGCCGCTATTGTCGGTCCGCGTCACGTACAAATGTGTCACAACTTTGGATCAGAGGTCGCGCGCGACCCCCGAGATCTCCCGGGGTATAGCCGCTGATCCTCTTTACGTATTTGGCCCTTCAGCACGTTCTGGCCACTCTCCGTTGGCCGCAATGGCGTAACAATAAATCTCCCGACACCTCGAGTTGCGCTACACCGGAATCCGATTACCGTGTTTTTCACGACCAGTGATTTTTGACTCCCCGAGTCAAATCCTCGAAGCGACGAGGGCAATAAGTAACATTGCCACTTTTAAAGTAGTCTCAAAACTTTCATTTTTTTTTATTTTTTTTTTATTTATGTAATTTTTCTTGTCAAAAAGTTGTTTTCCACAGATATTTTCTAATCGACGATCGAGTTCGATGAACTCTATTATATTTATCCATTCACACACATCACGTTGATCTCTATTTTCTCTATCTCTTGTCAATCTGTCAATTAAAGAAATATCATACAATTCATAACGATCCACTCGATCGTAAATTAATTCACGATTAATCCTGTCCGAAATGAATGACGAAAAATCATCTTCATTCATTCGATCGAAAGCCACGATCAATCTTCCAAAAATTCTGACAAAATTCGATGAATTCTGTTCCACGCTCTCTGACGTTTGTTAAAGAGCAATAGACGAACTTTTCATGTTAATTGCGCGACCCCGCCCGCTTCGCGTCGTCGTTCACGCAGCGATCAATTCTTCGACCGTTCGAAGAGAACGGTTTTTGCTCGCCTTTATACTTTATATTCCAGTGTCATCGCCGAAAAAAAAAAAAAAAAAAAAAATGGATCTGAAGCACTTTGTTCACTGACGATCTTCTCATTTTTCATGTTTTTCTTTCATCATCGGTACAAAATTTTGTTTATACTGCATAAATTTGTCGTCCTCTCTTATTGCCAAGAAGAAACGGACGATTTTGCCGGTCGCAAAAAATGTGGGAAAAGAGCGCGAGGTAGAATAGACAGCAATGCTCTCTCTCTCCTGCTCCTCCTCCTCCTCCTCCTCCTCCTCCTCCAAACGGACTATGATGAAACGCCAGCCGTCACTCGTGGAGCCGGTTAAATCGGCGGAAACGAGGACGCGCGCGGAAGAACCGTCCGGATCAACAAACAGATTAATCTGCGTTAAATCCTCGCCGCGCCCTGTATATCCCCGGGCTAGAGGTGGATGATGGCGGCGAGAGGGGTGTTGACCGAGAGAGCGAGATGGAAAAAAGTCAGGACGCCAGTCGTGGGAAGGAAAAAAGCCGAGCGAGGTGTGCGCGCCGAGAGGAAAAATTTAATTCTCTACAAGTCGTTTATCAAAATATGGAACGCACGGAATATTCTACCGGTCAGCCGCAGCAACTTCGTCTCAATTCCGTCGCTTCCGTACATTTCATCACTCCTCCTCCCGTTTCCCTCTGTCCCTCTCTCTCTCTCTCTCTCTCTCTCTCTATTTTTCGGTGTAAAATACATATACATATTTATGCAGGTAGGACAGGCGGCGCCAGAGTGAGTGAAGAGACCTCGAGGTCGAGAGAGGTGTATAGGTTGTTTTCGCGCTAACTTAATTTGCCTCTCATCGAGGATACAAACCGGTTTAAGCCGGGGGCAGCCGTCCCTACTCGCTCTCGCGTCGGAGAGTGGCGGTGACTCCATTTCCAGGAGGCTGCCACACGGTCGAGAGTGAATTATCGCGCGCAACTCCGTCGAGGATGACCGTCGGGTAAACTCGCATCTCTCCAAATCGAGTCTTTCCGTTCACCTTCGTTCGAGATACGAGCGCAATAATGAGGCGCGAATTAGGCGAAAAAAAAAATTTGACAGATGATATTTCTGATCTTCGCGCGTGACGTGTGCGATTTTTCCAAAACCTTCACGCACGTGGTTCATCCCCCCATGCGCGCGCAACAATATATATTTCTCACAAATTAAAAAATATCTCTTCAGGATTTACGTTCGGTAACATTGTTCGCAAATTTTATATTCCTACAAGAGTATAGAAGTTGAAGTTTCGCTGAAACGAAGTTTCCTAAGGATTGAATAAAAAAAGAAACAAAAAAAAAAAAAAAGAACAAAGTGCTTTAGAGTTTTGATCAAGAAATAAGACATTATGCACGCCAAGTTAATTCATTCTTGTACGTTGGTTTGCCCAACTTGTTGTGTTGGCTTGTTCAACGGGTTCCGCGGGAAGATCGAGCTTACCGAGAAAGAAGAACGTATCTTGTTTGAAAGTTTCCATAAATCCCGGGATATATATCTCTTCGAAATATTTCTCCGAGACAACAGTTTTCTTACGCGGAATGTGGCATAAGCGTGTAAGAGAAGAGAAACGATGTATTATATTTGTATACACATTTTGTATACACATCCGTCGAGACTCGCGGAGAAATGAAATAAAAACCTGAGAGAGAGAGAGAGAAAGAAAGAGAGAGATGTGTGCGATATTCTATACTTAAAACAAATCTGCGAAAGAAAAAAAAATCAACGCGCGCGAATACAACGCGATCAAAAAACCCTACACTTGAAAATTACGCTTACCTGAGAGAATTTCTTAGTTCTTTGGAGGTTGCGCGTCGACGTGCAATCAGCTAAAAGCAATTCGAGCCGGCCGGAGAGAGCGCGATTATGAAGCAAGCGCGCGCGCGCGATATCGATCGCTTGAAACGCGCGTTCGTAATCACTTAAAATCGCTCGTTACTTAATTACTAACGAAATCCCTCACAAGCCGCGTAATTAAATCCCGCGAAATCGGTGCGGTCGGCAGCTTTTTCCCCGCGCCCGAAGCGTTGTCCGACTCGGCGGCCTAGCCCCGTCGCTTTCGTAAAATTAAATGACGCGTGCGTGCCCGACGGCGCACGCGGATTTTCGCCGCGGGTACGGCCGTGCGCTGTATTAAAATGAAATTTCTCGTGAGAGAACCGTGAGAAAAGTGCGATGTAGCAGTTTTTGTGGCGGGTGCGAGTTTTTCCATTCTGCAACGCCCGCGGAAAGCGCGCTACGTGGCGCACATGCAATCCCGGCTGGGAAATATCGAAACAGCTCGCAGGAGATCGACGAAGGGCCGCGAGATAGAAAGGGAGAAATCGGATTTATTCTCATCGAATATTCATGATTAAATTTTTCTAGGACGTTTTCTCAATTAATTGTTCTCGTTACAACGCTTTTCGACGTGCCAATCGTGATCTACGATCGTGCTAAGTGACGACCGCTGCTAACAAGAATAGATATTTTTTGCGCGAGAAGCAATGACGGAATATATACTCGTACAGAGAAAGAGAGAGAGAGAGGTAAATATCGCTCTGCTTCTCTCAGCATAATCTTAAATGTGCGGTGAATTCCTATTTAAATTCAGCTATTTTGTTACCCAGTTCTTGCGCATTTGCATGATTGGACGACAATAAGCAATTTTCCGTATTATTTGACTACGTTGATCAAAATTTGTGTTTTTTTTTTATCAGAGGTGTTGTTTTATCGTGTCATCGAGTGAGTTTTGTTCGACCGAAAAGTGATGAATGTGTTTTACTTCCCGCTCTCTCTCTCTCTCTCTCTCTCGTGTACGGAGATCGCTAAATTTAATTATATTTAATTTATATATTATAAGCACATTATCTCTGATTGCGTTCATTCGATTCAAATGTTTCCTCTGACGTTAATGATGATTGAAGTGAGAAAAATACTTTCTCTGACACAGATTTATTCTTGTCATTCAAATTCGCTTTCGTGTCAACGCGAAACCGCGATATAAAATTCTTGCGCCGAACAAATTATAAATTCTTCGCACTTACACGGAAAAAAAGAAAGTTTACTTGGCAAAAATTTACTAAGCCTATTGGACGTTTTGTTTTGCCAACAAAATATCTTGTTGGTGAAAAAAAAAAATTCAACAGGCTATTTTTAACAAGTAAAACGTAAATAATTAGCAATTAAATACGCCTTTTCTCAAATACACAAATCTACTAACAAGATCGACTTTTCGACCAAACTGCTACTTGAACGGAAATATCTGGACAAATGAGCAACCGTTGATTTACGTCAGATAAAAAAAAATCACCATGTAACAAAGGAAAATTAATACGTGTTTTGTATGACAGTGGATGCTAATTAAAGCTTACAAACCAAACGCCCGACCCGTTATTACACACGTTTCATTTGCTCGTATATTATTGGGAAATTAATTTGGAGGCGCAAAATCTGTCAATACCAAAAATACAGAAAACCGTACCGAGTAAACAATTGAATGTTTATTAGACAGTACTTAGCGTGGCAATTTGATCAATTAACGCTAACTGTGAAAACAAAATAAGTGTGTAAAAAAATTAATAAATCTTAGAAAACAAAAAGATTTCTCATCTTCACGCGGTAGGTCAAATGATGGGTCGAAATCAATTACATGTGTTTCTCGATTGTGATTAAGATTTATGGCGCGGTATTAAGGAGAAAATCCGTTTAACTTGTTAAACGGTTGTTTCCGTTTGCAAACATCCCGGCGCATTGTATCGGTTTCTATCTTGCCTTTGTGCTCGTACAACGATCAGTCGTAGAAATACGCTGAGCGCTGCTCACGAACGGAGCGCCCACCTAATGCCGCCAATTCAAGCAATTTCACGCCAAACGGCCCTCGCCTCGATTCGGTTTCGATTGTATGCTCACGGATTACAAAGCAATTACAGCTAACCTTCGTGCGTTCGACGCGAATAAAGAGACCGCTTGTGCCTTTTCGACATCACTGACGATACGCAATTTGTATCCCGCTATTCGTTTCCGCTAATCACACGCACAGATTTACGGACCAAATGTTCTCGATGAAACGTAAAATTCAGACTCGATCGTTTGCGATCGAGCTGCGAAAAAAAAAAATTCGAAAACGCAGAATGTTGATATAAAAACAAATAATTAAAACAAATATATAAAAATCAAACAAACGGAGATTTCTCTTTGTTCGCGGTATTTTCCGATTTATCAATTATAAACTATTTCACACACGAAGTGTTCAAAAATAAAATGCAATTTCAATATTTATAATGAAAAACTAAATAGAGACACCTAAGTGTCGACAAAACTGTGGGCGATATCAGCGTGCGATATGTCATTTTTGCGAATCAAGAGTCACTGAAATAATGTCACGTGACTTTATTTTAGTCACGTTTTTTTTTAAAGATGAGAAAACGTACGTATCACAATTCTACGCTCGCGTCGCTAATTGATGTAACTTCGTCCCGACTACCGCACAGTTTTCGCACAGATGATCCGCACCGTTGAATATTTCCTGAGATCAGTTCCTTCGGATTATTCTCGGAAGGAACGTTCAGGAATACTCAATTTTCTCGTTTCTTGAAAAAATAAAAACTTTCGAAAACGCCATGACACGAACGGCGAATGAAAGTATTTAGCAATCCGGGGAGGATCTGAATAATAAAGTACTTGCAAGATCAATATTTGCAAAAGTACGTAATTATAGAAAACTCTCTCTCTCTGGAATTAATTATAACAATTTTAACTAAATTCAGTGAGAACTTGTTTAAAACAAAGTGAAATCCTTTGAAAGATTTTCGCGTGCGAACTTCCTTTGTATTTCCTCTAAGAAATCAAATGTTTTGTATATAATACATCACTTGCGTGATATATATGCGTACACTAAGGACGTACAAAGTCTAATCTCACTTCTGCAGTTTTTTTCGATCTTGTTTTTTTCTCGCGACGCATTTTTTTTTTTTTTTTTTTAAATAAAAAAGCCGGATGAGAGATTCCACGAGTAGGTACGTTAAACGTCTTGACGGCGCGCAAAGTGCTCGGGAGGTGCATGTATTCCCTCGGCATCGAGGGAGAGTCGCAACGCCCCTCCCTCTGCACTCTCTCTCTGAAAGGGCTCTTTACCTTCTTCTTTTCTCCACTTTTTGCTCGCATAAGAAAAAGGAAAGCCGATACGACAGCGAGGAAAGAGACAGAGATATCGCGGCACCGCGGAGAAAAGAGGAGAGAATGAGAGAGAGAGAGAAAGAGAGAGAGAGATCTTTGTGGAAAGATGCGGAAAGATTAACGAGCTGTTGTTGGATGTGTTTTACACGCGTTCCCGGCACACACCCTGCGGGAACTCTTAATGCGATTCGCGACACCTCGCAAGAAAAGAGAAGTGCGATTTGAATGCGGACCGCTCGGAACGGACGTTTGTGAATAGCAAAGTGTGCGCGGGGGAAGGAAGGGAAGAGCGACCGAGTCACATTTGGCGATTGAATTTGGCAAAATTCACTTAATGTTTCTTTAGTATACACAAGTAATAATCTTGTTTTTTTTTCATATATATATACTTTGTTGTATTAGTTTTTTTTCTTATATAAACTTCTAGACTCGCGCACGCGCGCGTGTGTGCGTGTGTGTATTTGCGGTTTGTCAGAGATAATTGCATAATCTCTTTAAATGAGAAATTACGCTCTTGACACATCAATCTGCGCTTCTCGGAGTGCGCGCGCGATAAAGTTTATAATAAAGACTTATTATACCCGCGTAAACGCAGATTAGAGTATGCAGGTAAAGCGACGTAAAATTATTTTCTGATTAGTATGTTATTCGTCTTTTCTCCTCTGTTTTTCCCCGTCTATAATTAAGACGGATGTAACAGAGAGTTTATCCTGTATAGAGTTAATGTCTTGTACACGGAAACTTTGTGTTACTAGCGCCACGAGACGTCACAGTCAGTATTTATGTAGATAGTCAGTATTTATGCAGATTGTCGCGATACTAGAGAGAGAAAGAGAGAGAGAGAGAGAGAGAGAGAGAGAGAGAGAGAGAGAGAGAGAGAGAGAGA
>NW_018020647.1:730134-780060 GCF_002006095.1 Pseudomyrmex gracilis
GAGAGAGAGAGAGAGAGAGAGAGAGAGAGAGAGAGAGAGAGAGAGAGAGAGAGAGAGAGAATCGCCAAATTAACGTCTAACAAATGCGAATAACTCGCGAGAGTTACCAATGAATATTAATCTCAAATTTTAATCACACATGTTATATTCTTGTCAGTTATTTTTATCACAGTTGTAAAAAATACAATAATTCGTAGAATAATTTAAGATAATATTCCAAGTTCTCTTGGTCTCTCGCGCGTATTTCTGCAGTAATTTTTATTCTGAAGTTTTGACAACCACACGCACACACACACACATAATAAGGCGCATTATCATTTTCAGTTGTTTATAGCTGATATTTATTACAGCCGTTAGAGCCACGTGCTGTCAGCGGAGCGGAGTATGCACATCGTATTACGTCGCGACTCCATGTTACATTATACATCAGCGGGCATAATTCTGAAAACATCGCGTATCTGCCTTGTGTGCTTATAAATATTACAATGTGCCGGCGCGTGTCTCGCTGTAAATCTAGACCGGAGCCTTTGTTCCTGCTCACGATTAATTATTCGCTGACAGCCGCCGGGACGCGCCAATGCTAATATAGAGACGAACTCGGGTTATTCCCCGAGTTATGCGTGCTTCGAATCGATGACGATGACGATGATGATGATGATGATTGCTCGATGATGACAACGACGACGACGACGCAGCGATAAATACGCGAGCGTTGCGAAACCGGATATCAATATGTGTATATAACGATCGGTATATTTAGATAAAAAACAATCCGCGTGATTTGACACACGGACGAAGGTATATAAATCATTTGTTTTAGTTTCTCGATAAGTCAGTATTACCGCTAGCGCGACAGAAAAAGAATTGATTTTTCTTTATCTATCTTTATTTGGGTTCGAACAAATACCACTCTCTCTCTCTCTCTCTCTCTCTCTCTCTCTGCGATAAGCCGCGAGAGACTTTTTCGAGAATTTTCTTCCGTTTCCGTTCCTCCCGTTGTTTAGCCGGCGATGTCCAGCCTCGGAAAAACTCGCGCAAATGCGCAAACATTATGTGTGTGTCGCGTTCTGTATTTTTTTCTCACCTCTTCTGTTTTTGCACAAAACACCGTGAACGAATTTCGCCAATAATAAATATTGCACTTCTTCTGTCGTGCGACAGTAAAATTGTTGTGAGAAATTAAAAACAAAAAGCAAATTGACACACGTGTGTATGTACAATACACACATACCTGTATATATATATATATATATTCTATATTTCGTGACAGTTTTTCATTGCACAGGAGCGCGTTATATTGGTGACTTCACTCATCCTGTGCGCGCTTGTAGTTTCCGATAGATATTTCACGTTTTCATCCAGCAGCGGCTCTTCTCCTTTCTCCTCTGTTGTTTTTCCGTCACGTCGCGTGAAAACGCGACGAAGGTTTTCACGACAATCGCCTGTCGCGCGACCGCCACACACAACTGCAACAACTCTCCGCAAACTTTTCTTACACCCGGGATTTCGAACGTCAACATGGACGCGCGGTCGAAAAATGCGTGTAATTATACACCGAAAAATTTACATATTTTTGCGCAAATGTTTGAACGAAGCTTTGCGCGCGATGGTTTTTCCCGTCCCGTGTCGAAAAAGAAAGCCGGTGAGCGTATCTAGGTGCACGAAATAAAAAAAAAACAAAAAAACAATATAGAGTCTCGCATGTTTAGCGGAGCCCGATGGGAATCATGTTGCAACAAAACCGCGATAAACACTTTGTATTTTTGTCTTTTTTTCGAAAGAGAAGCGCGGAAACATCGGCTGTCGCGCGCGTGCGCTTATCATCTTGCGTGATTTTCGCAAAAATTTCGGATGTATAATCTAATAGCGTATCCGATTCGAGGCGCGCGCACGTATTATTCCGCGATATTCGACAGTCCGTTTCATCCCTCATGTTCGGATTCGCATTTAAACGCGCGGCGTTATTCGCGCGTGTAACATCGCGGCCAGCAATAAACTTTCATCTCAATTGAACGTCAGGTTCTCGGAACGGACGCGCCGTGTCGATCAATATCGCGCCGCATTGCCGAAAGGATTGCGTTAATCCATTATGCGTGTTGCATTACGAATACTTAGCATCGTCAACACGTCGGTCAACGTTATCGGATCGTTTGCATTTTCGGTTATCGCGCGCAATTTTTGCATTTTTCACGAACCTTCGCGTGAGGCGCGAGCGCGCGCCCACGTAATTGGGCGATTAACCGACGACGTCGTCGTTCACATCAAGAAAAAAAATAGAAAAACAAACGAGAAAAATAATACACCGGTTTCTTTCAAATGCGCGCGTACACATTTTCACAGGTTCGCACGCGAGATGATTTAAAGTCGCTCGATTAAAATTGTTCTCGCGTTTCGATAAAAGTGTAAATGTATACACACACATATATATATATATATATATATATCGGTACATTTATACAGCAAACGCGAACTGTACTTTTTTTTCGTGCAACGTTCTCTTTCGGAGTTTCGCTTCTTCAAGATTTCGCATCGAATTTCGAATTCTGAAAATTTAACGCTGACGAACGTCCGCGTGTTCTGGACATATCAATTTTCTGTATCCGCGATATACCTATTTCCTCTCTCGCGCGTAATACGATAGTTCTCTCCAACGATACACAAGCGGCCGGTCTCGTTGTCTAATTAATGCGATTTTAATTCACCGCTGTCTAATAAAATTTTAATTAACCATAAGTCGAAAGATGATGATATAGTCATCGGGGAATTTATTAATATATTTACACAAGAATTTCGTTCGACTCTTAAGATTTATTTATTCAGCGATGACGTGGGTCTCGTGGTCTCGCCCAGAGGTAAATAACGCGTGAAACACGGAAAAGACAGGAAAGAACAGCCGTGTTTTTAGGATACTTCGGCGTCGGTCTGTCTGGCGAGAGCGAAACGGCTGTTTTTCCTCCGTTCTCTTTCATCCCTCCGTTCTCGCTCCCTCCCCACACCTCTTCGTGTTCTCAAATATTGGTCGCGCGTGCAAAGCAAATTTGCGGCGCCACCGAAACTTTTTCCATCCCCTCGGAACCGCCACGTTTGAGGGTCAGCGATCGAGGTCGCGCATTGCCCGGCGTAGAATTGCAAACGAAATTAACGAATAGTGCGCGCGGGGAGGGCGCGACTTCCGCGCGGGTTTGTGTTCGTGCCAAAACCCGCTTTGAAAGTCAACCCGAATTAGAGAATTTCCGTCGAACCGATGGAAATACCTTGGAACAAAAAAAAAAAAAAAACAGACACGTGCTGCATTGACATTCTACAGTTGGAAAAGTAGATCCGTAATTACGTCTTTTAGTTTTTAATTCGACTTCGCACATAAATTGTTTTTGAGCGCATCTTCGCGCCGTATAAGATCAACTTTGTAAAACTCGATATCTCCTTCTCTTTCTGTTGTATTAAAAAATAAAAATATTTGAAGAAAAGTGTTATAAATATCGCGCGCAAATTTTCTCCTTTCAAATACAACGGAATGGATTTACGCCTACTCCGCGCCATGTGTTTTAATATGTCACATTTCATCTCTGTTCCCACTGCCTGGCTTAATTTTTGACAAATGAATTTATTAGACCGCGCGCGTGCCCTATTTCCACACAAAAATGAGATGTATTTCTGTGAGCAAAGTTAGTTAGTTACTCGCGCGCGCGTCCGGGAGTTGTACTACATTACATCCCGACACGCGCGGCTGCAAGAATTTATGATATTTTCTCTGCAAGCTTGTATTTTTTTGTTTTGCGTCCGTACAAAAAAAAAAAACTATATTTTCTATAGTTGTTTAATATCTTCTCTGTCATTCTTTTTACATGTCGATATATATATACATATGTGTATACTGTTAATTGGACAAAAAAGAAAACATTTACAGAATATAGGTCTGTTCTGTAAATATATAAAGTGTCATCGTTTTCGACGGGGATTAAATTGCGCGTTAAGCACCTGGTCTGCTCGCGCGCGAGCAAAAAAATAATAATACACAAGCTGATGTTAATATCCTGAAATGGCTTGTGCTACAATTTCAATTTGCCCTATCCCACTCCTTATTCTAACGCTGCGGTAATTTGTCCGTATCTATTTGACTTTACTCGGGACTGCAGTCGTAATTATTATTGTAGATAGAAAGCACTGCAATTTCGGTCCAAGTGTATTTGCACGGCGCTCGCAAAGTACAGCTCGTCGCCTCGGCGTACAAACACAATTAACAGCCGGAGCGTGTGCGCCGCGCGCGCGAGGCGCCAAAGCCTCGAATTTACTTTACGGAACCTGTTGCGACGGGATCCTTGAGTTTTGTCTTATTCTCCGCCGGCGCGGCATTTTCTCCAGAAACCGCGTCGTCCGTCGCTGTGCCAACCGCCGCGCCACTTCCGTTCCGCTGATATGAATCGCTGACGGCACTGCGTCGCCGCGACGACACGTTAAGCTGAGGAATTAAACTTCCTCATGAGAGATCGTACATCTTCTACATCTTCATTGATTTATAAGAGAAATCTCTCTCTCTCTCTCTCTCTCTTTCTCAACAAATAAAGTTATAAATTTCTCGTCGCTGCGCATATTCGATGAAATTCACTTTGATAATGACTTTTTTCAAAATGTATTTTTTAATACTGTTGAATTTCATTGCGCGAGAAGAAATTTCCGTGGAATATCATAATAGCATTATCAAACAGCATGTGCTGCGTATTTTCTTTCGCATTTGTAAATACTTTTGTAGGCGCCTGCCCGGATCTCGTGCGAACTGAGCGCGCGCTTGTGTTAATTTTGCAACGTTATTTCCGCGAGCCGCGTGCGACGCGGCAGTGCGTTTTATTAATCATCTCCGCCCCGGTGAAAAATTGAATTTTTAACGCTGCAATCCGACAAAAAGCGCGCATTGCGATTCTGAAATTTTCATATAACCTCTGGCAACGCGCGCGACAATGAGTCCGTATTGCATTTCGCGTGGCTGGTGTAAAATTGATATGTTTATTTCTGAAGCTAATTACTCGCGTTACAATTTCCTTTTCAAAAAAACAAACAAAATAAAAAAAGAGTTATCAATTGCACAATTTGATTCGAAATAGATTTTTCTTTCGATACATTATTTTTGTTTCGTTTTAATATTGCCAGAAACGTGTGTGTGCGCGCGCATTATATTAACATTACAAAAATTCATTGAACCCCCATCGATTTTATGATTATCTCTTTTTCATCGATGTCCTATAAAGAGAGATGCAATTTAAAGCAATTAATCATATTTAGGTATTACACTTGTTCGATTTAGTTTTTTTTTATTCGAAGAACACTTGGGAGGGGAGCGACGAGAAAGTAATTAACGTTGGACTAAACGAGTTGCGATTAATGCCTGCAAGGATACACAAGTCTCTTGCATGCATCGTCGCATCGTCGTCGAAGTCAGTGCCGTCGCGTCGCGTCTGCCGTCATTCGATTAGCGACTAAATACAATTTATCGGTAAACTTAAAAGGTGAAAACTGAAGATCGTAGCTTAGCACGAGGCCGAGTTAAATGAGTTTGCGAAGTTGCGAATTAAATAACAACTTTAACGAGATTGCAGGGCTGCCTTAATGCCCGGCTAAACCGTGCTTATATATCTTGCCTTCATCCTCCTCTGTCGGTATTTTAGTTGCGTTGTTGTTGTTGTTGTTGTTGAAAAAAAACGAAAAAAAAAAAAAACACACACACGTCTCTCTCACGTTTTCCATAAAGAATACAAAATGAACGTTCAATTAGCAAAATAGCCGCGCGAAATGGAAACCATCGATGCGCGCGTGTGGCGCGCGCGCAATTTTAATAAACCGCTCGCTCATTGCGCGCGCATGCAAACTGCAACGCGTCAATTTTCTTACTTATTTGTTTCCCGTTATTTCATTGCTTTTAGTCTGCCATGGAATCCAACAATTTGAAGAAACGCCGCAATATACCGAGGTCAATCCTGGTCAGGACGCGAAGCTGGTGTGTCGGGTTCTCGGAAAGAGAGGACAGTGCATTTGGCAGAAAGATCAAAAGGTACGTTATTGTTTTTTTTTTTTTTTTTTATCGACAACGAGATATATATCTTGAGTTTTGTGTGTCTCAAATATAATGTAATGATATCGTAATTGTCATTTGTATTTCACACATACAGAGAAAAAATGCAACACTTGCATGTTGGTTTATTTGACAAGAGTGCGTGCGTCTGTTTGGTAAAGCAATTTGATTAGTTGTGTGATAACAGAAAGGAAGAAGCTTTTATCAGTGGAGTGTCAAGATGTGTTTGTTTCTCGTTTCTGAAACACTCTTCGTCAGTTGTACACGTGTGTAGGCAAATTCTTTGTGAGCGAATCATAAAGAAAAGAAAGTTTTCGAACGCAGATCGAAAACAGAACATACATTCTTGAGCGTAAGTGCAAAAGCGGAATTGTTCTTCCGAAAACGAGATAAAGTTTTGGGATACAAGCGCGGCAACGTTTGCTTTAGGTGCGATTGCGAAAATTGAAAAACAGAACGACGAACAAACGTCCGACACAGAAGGAGGAGCTGCAACTTGTGTGCGCGCCGCTATATCGTAACTCGAAGGCATTTCATTGCTCCCGCTCCGCCTCTCGAAACCTGTGGCAATCGACTTTTCCTCGTTTACCGTACGAGCGCGTAAACTTTCAAATAAGTTTGTCCTGGCCGGAAGTGGACGTTACAGGACGTATCGCGACAAACGTTCGTTCTCGTCGCTTCAAACTTCCGCGCAACTCCGCGGCCATTGTTCTCGTCGGCTAAGTTCTAACCGGACCAGCGCAGATCATTTTCGCGTTTCCGTAAGAGAGTCTGTTGTTAATATATAGTGGCAATACATTGCTGATACTTATTTTTAGATAACGAGTTTTTTTTTCAGGATTTGAGTCGGACCGTTAGATAGAAATATATTTTTTTAACCTTGAAAATGAATCATTTTTATAATTCTGCTATATCTACGGTGAAAAAATTATGACGAGTCATTGAATTAAGCCGCGGAGTATCTGTAAGTTTTCTTTCAATTTGTTCTGTTTATTACTCTTTATTAAGTAAATAAAAATTTTCAAGTTTTATAATTAATTAAATTTAAATTTCATAAAATTAATTTTTTTAATATAGTATTTTTTTTTAAATATAATATTGTTAGCTTAATTTTTTTTTTAAATTTAATTTTAATTTTAATTTTATCAATTTAATAACTGAGCGATGACTCAATTGCCGATTATTCAATTACTTTAAATATATATATTAAATTTGAAATGTATATATGAACACAGAAGTGTGTTTTGATTCAGATATGAATCTTTTCCGTATCGCTATTGTGCGGAAGGAATTTATAGTGGTAGATGCGCATATATAGTTCATACCACACGACGTTGCGACCCGTAAAATCACAAAAGAATGATTTACGCGCGATCCTTGGTTTGCTTGATCAGCCGAAATCTGGCGGTAACGCGTTTTCTCGCCATGATGAATTGGCGCGATAGCGAACTCGATAATTCACTTGGCCGAAATACGCAAACACACGGAACGATCGGTCGAGCGTGGCGTAGTGTGTGCGTCTGACGGGCGAAAGTTAAAATTTCAATTAAATCGGCGCGGCGATGTCAAAACAGCGTTTCCGTCTTCGTGTCGGATCGTCCCGTCCTGGGGCTTTTCGAATTTATTACAACGGCGATTTGTACACATGTGCAACGCACACACGATACACAGGATATGTATGTACAAAAGTCTATAGGTAGACGCGGGTAATGGAGAATAACACGCTCCACAGGCTGCGATGTATCCACGTTAGCGGTCGCGTAAATCCGCGATACGTTTCCGGAAGGCTCCTGACTTGTATCGATAAACGACGTTCGACGTCTCCATAGATATCGCGAACACAGGGGGATGAATCTTCTCGATGCGCTCCACGTAGTACCGAGCCTTGCAACGAAATCGAGGCTATGTGTATATATATATATATATATATATACGTCTGACGCTTGATTGGAGATGAGACCGGCCGGAAACCGTGGAAACACGAAATGATGCGCAGCTTCGGAAGCTGAGCACAAGAGAATAAGAAAAAGCGACACACGGATGCAGACGCGCTTGATTGGCATGCTCGAGGCGTTCTTGTATGCAAAACCCCGGCGCTCAAATATATCTCCGAATTCAATCGAGCGCGATACAGCGGATAATATGTGACAATGCAATCATATTAACTCGCGCGCAATTAATATTTGAAACAAACACAGAGAACATTTCCCGCTACACAACGCGCGAAATAATAATCAGGTAATCCTAGAACATTTCAAGTTTGGGAACATTTCAGCCATCGAAAAATTGGAATTCCCGCTCCGGCAAATGAGCTAAAAAATTTTTTAATTCGGAGGAACGTTCAAAAGCTCGCAAATAACTCGCAAAATTTGAAATAGTTTTCGATTCGGACAAAGGGGAAAGGGGAAAGGGGAAAGGTGGGAGAGATTCAGCCCCCCGTGGGGTGTGTCTGAACGTGTGCGTTCGCGCACGGAAGTGCACGCAGGTGAAAACGGTTATCTTGTCAAAGTTGAAAAAACTTTTGTGGAAAGCAAAATCTCACTTGTCTTTTTCGCGAGGAGTTAACGCTGCGGGATCTTATTACGTTAAGTTTAAACGCGGCTTTCACGGTTCTCTTCCGGCAGTTTCCTTTCTTCCGCTCTTTCTTTCTTTCTTTCCTCCCGTATATTCACTTTGTACGTGCGCGCGCGCGCGCGGTCCGCGCGCGCGTCCTTTTTTCCACCGAAGACGGTCGTAAGTTTACTACGAGCTTGTGCGACATTTATGCAGCGCATAAAGTCAGAAGAAGAAAGGAAGGAAGAAAAAGGGTTTTCGACGAAAGAGAACCGCGTCGACGAAGCGCGCGCTCTAAATTGAAGTCGTTAGGAACGCCTCGGCCGAGGTGAAGAAGAAACAACGTCCTGTCGGGTTCTGAGATGAAAAACGCCATGCCGAATCGACAGAGAGAAAGAGAGAGAGAGAGAAGAGACAACGAACGGGCACGCCAAAAGAGAGATGACAGTCGAAACTATGCAGATGAAAAGTGAGGACGAAGGTTGAAAAGCGGTGACGATGAATAAAACGCGCGACAATTCGTCGTAAGAGGCGCGAAAAGGCGAGTCCTTGAGTAAAGCATTCCGAAGTTTAATTCTCAGCCACATCCCGTTCCTTTTGCTTACACAAGAGATTTAAAAGAGAGAAACTGAAGAAACGGCAACAAGATTTTTATTTTTTTTTTTTATTCTATCTACACCGAGAATTGTGTTGCGAAAAGTAAATGTCGAAAAATACATAATTTTAAAAAAGAAACTTCTCGCACAAGAATCTGCAAATCAAATGTCGTTACGAATGAAATAATCAACTGTTTTTTTTTCCGGAGAAGAGAAAAATTTAGCGTCAAACTAACAATTTGCAAATTGTTTCCATATGTGCATACAAAGTTGCTCGCGCTTGTTCGCGTTATATAATTTTGCCGCGACGACTTCGCGAGACAAATTTTCATTTTATTTGATATCGATTACTGTTTGCTGCAGTTGATTGTTGCAATTGCCAATGGACTGTGAATAATGCATATACTTGCGGACGTAAATGCGTATCGCTTTTGTAATTATTACAGAGAACACTCGGCTGGAGAACCGTTCTTGCATGTGATTCAATTAGAATAAAAACCGCACATAGCAATAACATAACGGTACAACACACACAATATGTGTCGACATATTAACGGCAATTAAATTTTAAGCAAAAGATTGCAATACGAACAAAAAAAAAAATAAAACGTTCGTAAGAATATTGAACAAAATCAACAGAAATAAATTAGTTTGCGAATTGCAAGTAAAATGACGGGGACGGGGTTAAATTCGGTCCGTGTGTGTGTGTGTACTTATTCGATTGCGTATATGAGTACGGGCAATATTTATAATCAACATTTGCCATCATCTGATATAATCAACAACGACTACCGACCTTATAAAACTCGAGATTATCTCGAGTGCCGGAGAGAGGAGAACGGAGTTGAAAAAACGACCCCCGTGTCCCCGTGTTAATAATGGAAGATATGTACGCTCTCTGAAGAAGAGGGATCATCATCGCGTTGTGATGTCGTCGGCTCTTACGGCGAACCAAACAAAAGAGGAGGGCCACATTGAGCGCGCAGGAGTGCAACTCGCGCCGGTCGAAGTGGATACAAGTGGCCGCTCCCCTTGACCGGCCTCTCCTCTTGCTTTCTCTCTCTCTCTCTCTCTCTCTCTCTCTCTCTCTCTCTCTCTCTCTCTCTCTCTCTCCCTCTCGTAGCTTTGGGGATATTTATCATTGCGCATCTTTCCGCGCAATCGTTGCGGTAAACTCTCGACGCCGAAAGAACGGCCTCTGTGCGGTTTAAATACTTGTGAAGAGCTCGCGAAGCGCGCAGAGAGCCGTGCACACACAATATAACGGGGTATTATATATATATATATATATATATACACACATATACTTACGTGTGCGCGGTGCCGTATGCGACCGCGGTGCTTACATTAATTTGCATATTAATTTGCAAAAGGGATATAAACTCCCGGGGGGAGGCGGCCCGGACGATATCTGGATTAGAGAAAATATCGGCGGTGATATACAATATATAACGGAGACGCGCGCATTTTCCATGAGCTTTTCGCATGCACCAGCCTCCGAGGGGGAATGATTTTACGACGGAATTTAGCTTTGTTCACGATTCGAAATGAAATTCCACAATGTGTATACGCTTTTCATATAAATTCGCAAAATTGTGCATACGCGAGAGTTTTGCAACATCTCCGCGAAATAAGATATTCCACGCGAATACGACGCAACGCGCGATTACGTATTACGGTAAAGTAAGAAGTAGTTAAAAAAAAATGAATATAAATATTCTGTTGAACGCTGTGGAGTTTACCGGGCGGTAAAAACAAAAACTGCGTAACTGTAAAAGCGCGTAGCTGCGGAATTTTTCACAACGCGGCTCTCGGCCGCGACTTCGCGTCAGCGGGTAATAAAAGTAAGTGCGCTGCCCCGATCCGACTGCAGCGGAGTTTTTCCATCCAGTCGCGTTGAGCAATTGTTGATTGCGCGCACGATTAATCACATTATATACGTAAAATCAATCGCCGCCGGAAAAACCTCTTTCAGTTTTTCGGATATCTCGTTCGCTCCGATTGTCGCGCGAACGCGTGATTAAAACAATCGCGCAATCGTATATAATAATAGTATACAGTAAGTTCTCGCACAAAGTGGATTTTGATGGCGAATATATTTATCGAGTTCGGCAATGTCATTTGACTGAGTGTGAGCGTTCCCGAACTTTCTTCGAGGGAGAGATTGCGTTGACATTTTTATTTTTTTTTTTTTTTTTATAAAAGACATTACGCGACGAAATTGCGTTGACATTTCTGTCGATTTTTGAATTATGATGTGAAAATTATACGCGAGCGCGAAATATACAGATAACGTACGTATCAGTCGCGAACGTGCCGCCGTTATAACTTTCGCGGGCGCGCGCGCGCGGGCACACACGACGAAGGACGGAGGCACATACGTGCTTCATACGACGCGCGAACTAATTTGCATATTAATTCATGTAGATATAATCTGTTTTAATGACATCTGGATTAGGGAAAATGCACGCTTAATATATCACGCCCTGGCATCCCGAGTGGCTCGGCCACGTTTCTCGCGTACTAATATATTTCGATTATTATATACGCCGCGTCGCGATAATTCTATCGACAACGACGAATGATAGCGCGATATCTTCTAGAAAAGGGGTGAAACAAATTTCCTCTAACTAATAACTTGCTTTTAGCTACGGGGATTCGAACGAGCAATTAAATTAAAATTGTTTTTTAACTTCGAAATTGCAACGTATAAATCTTCGAAAACGCATCCTCGAACGCGCGTTCTCGCGAAACTACCTAACTGCGCGCAGTGCGGCAAATAAATTTTTTCTTCCGCTTCATTGCAGATCAATCTCTATTATCAGATCGCGTTTTCGGAAGGCTGCTCCCGATATTTCGCGAGACAAATTTTTCATTAAGATTTATGTGCGCCGTCGCGGGAACACGACGAGGGGGTAATTTCTCAATTCCCGCAGTGAGAGCGCAAAATAAAATATAGCGCGGGATTTAACGATGCTTTCGCATCTTAAGAATAAAAAATTGACTTTTTTTTTTCAATATAATAATTGAGAGTTTTGTCAATAATGAAGAATTACAAAAGCCAATGTTAATTATAAGTTTCCGCGTTGTTTCGAGAATGTGTCTTGTTGGAAAAAGTTATCCGCGAAGAATGTTTTGCGAGGTGGAATGAATTTTACAGTATAAAGCGCGCATAAATATTTGTTATTCTAGCATACCTAATGAACGACGGGGAAAAAAATATTAGCGCTCCTGCTATATGCAAATTCATCATGATACAAAGCTTGCGCGCGTCTGCGAAATATGCTAATTCACCGTCGTCGTTTTGCGAACTCTCGATATTCAGTGCTGTCGGTCCCTCCTTCACGCCTGTCGACTGTTTCTTGTCCGACTCTATTCAGATAAGTATCGTAGATTATATCACGTGTCCTTTATCTCTCTCTCTCTCTGTTTCTTCAATCCAAATATTTTTTAAAAAGCGGTATCTTTTTATAAAAGAAAAACTTTGAAAGGTAATTTTAACGTTTTATTTTGTTTAGATTAAAGATCACGAGAATTTAATCAAAATGTAACACACATCTTGTAATCCTCATATGAAATTGCACTCTTTAATTGTCATCGATTATTATCAGTAATTACAAAACATATTGTCGAATTTACGTAAATTTGTTTAGCTGCTAATTATTTGTACATTAATTAAATAACAGAGTTTAATTACTTTTAATTAACAATGTGCGTTACAATCGAATATCTCTCGAATTCGACGTTGGATATAAAAGAGAGATAAAGGGGATAAACAAAGAGCATATAAAAGCAACGTGTAGCAACACAAAAGTACATATTTGCTTGTATTACAATACACTTTTATGCAGTTCAATATATATATATATATGCAAATATATATATGTATATATACACACATACATGTTACATATGTCATAAATTTAGAACTCTTAAATATAGCGCCCTGCTCTCTTGGGATAGCAAGCGGGAGGGTGTGCCTGGCGGCTTCTCATCCGCAACTTCTCTGCGAAGCAAATAACTTTTCGCCGTTGAATATTCGATTCTATAATAAGAGAGAGAAGATATTTTCGAAACACGTTTGATACTTTTGAGTTATCGTGCCGTTGAAAATCTGTTTCGGATTGAAAATTCGATTTTTCCATCCGAAACAGATTTTCAACAGCACGATAACTTTTCAACGGCGCGCATAACATGAGAAGATATTTAAATTTTAATGTAAAACTATGCTAAACACAATCTCTTTACTTTATACTTACGATTAAACCATCTTCGTATGTCGTAACATTTTTTTTTTTTTTTTTCAAGAACTCGTTACCGTTAAAAGAAAAAATTACTCGCGCGGCGATTCACATTCGCGAGTAATCGTCTTATAAAATAATACAGATTTTTCTGAACGCGCCGGGGGCGTTCGTTTTTACGAGAAAACGCTTCTCGGATAAACGAGAAAGACCCTCTCCCCTTCTTTAAAAATTTTCCACCGGGAATCTTTCCGGACGGGGATTCTCTTTACCGGAAACAACAATGCAAATATCGCTCGATGTTCTTCAGACTCCGGTGAGAGTGGCCGACCGGATGGTAAACGGACGGGAGGGTGGGTCCAGGACCTGAATATCGCATTACCATCTCAGACAGCGAGACGAAGGCTTTTTCGCAGCGGGTGATCCTGAAACGAGATCGCCTCCGAAAGCCCGAAGATTTATGCCCCGCGCGGTTTCTCGTTACTTCCTCAACCAAATATCCTCTCCTGGGCTTTTCTCCCGCACACTCTGCACCCATCGACCTCTGTCGTTCTTCCCAACTTGACTTTCTCTCTCTCTCTCTCTCTCTCTTTTTCTTTTTCTCGAAAGTAAATATTTATGATAGATGTAAATAACAAGAGTGAGATAATTTTCTCTTCACGAGCTACTTTTGTTTACATCACCGCTTTCTCTCTCTTTTTCTCTTTCCGTCTCTGTTTTATGTATGCGCGCGTGCTTCGCCATTTCCTATTCTAGATTCTCCGACGACGTCGTTTCCGTTTGTTTCGCTCAGTGCGCATTGTTGTTTGCGCACTTTCTGCGACATCGGGTTCAATCCTGACACATCCGATTTACGCGTCGAAACACACCGAAATAGTCTTTCTCTCTGAACTTGTAAGTCCTTCGAGACGCGACATCTCAGAGTGCTGATTTAGCCTTTCGTGAGATGTCAATAAAATATCAAGATAGGTTTTGACATTTAAACGTTTCGATTTGAACACTGAACGTTTGTTTTTTTTTTTTTTTTTTTATGATGATAATAAGAGAATGTAGAACATTGATTTTGTTATCAAATGTTAAATTAATTAAAAAGTGGAGCGATGGATCGAACAAAACTTAACAAAGTTAACGTTATTATTTCCACGTCTTATACAATTTATGTGCCAATTACTATATACGCGGTAGTAACTCACGCGAATGCTGCTTCGAGCAAAACCCGTTCGATTTTCTTTTTATTCCTCTGATGCTGCAAACCGATGGCGCAAAAACGCAGCCGGTGGAAAAATCCCGAGCAGTCGTCTCTCGACCGATGGAATCGCGAATTCTCAAAGAATTAATTCCACATTAATACCTGCGCCCCAATATCCAGAGATATATAGCACACATTTTTTCGGTACGCTCTCCATCTCGATCGACCTAAGTCGATAAATCTCTTTGCAGACACGCGATGATCGCGAGCAAGAAAAGACGAATTGAAAAGACGTCGTTTCGTGCAAAATAAATTTCGCGAAAATACCTCTTGTGCGAACGAATGTTTCGCCATTGTTTTGAGAGAGAGAGAGAGAGAGAGAGAGAGAAAGAGAGAGAAGAAAAAAGAATTCTGATAAAAAAAGAAAAAAAAACAAGAAAAGAAAAAATCTTCAACTTAATGGCATTAATAACATCACCGACAGGTTATCAAGACTCTCTTCGCAGCTATAAAGCGAATGAAGCGACCAGTCGATTTCGTATTGGCACCCGGCGCAAAAAAGTGTGAGAATTAAAAACAGAAACATTCGAATGTTCCTCGGGAGAAGTCGTCGACGCTCTTCATTGAAAGGATTAAAAAATCCGTGCGCGCCGGGGATATATATATATATATATATATAGCACAACCGTTCGCTTACTTAGCGGGGGAAGAGAAAGGACCTCTTTTCTTCCTTCTTGTAGCATTTTCCGACCGTCTTCGTCCCTGCCCGCCAAGCCGTCCTCCTTCCCGCTTCGCCGCCCACTTTGCTGTTCTCTCTGTGTTCTCCGGAGAGGCCGCGACCAGCAATCAGCGTAATGCACCCGCAGACACGCTCCTGCCCGACCTCACCTCCACGTTGGCTGACTGCGCACGTACACACGCGCACAACGAACGTGTAAGCGCGCGCGTGTACAAACACAGGGAAAACGGGCACGGCGAACGGCCAAGGGTGCACATACTCTTGGGCCAAAGGCCCCGATAACACGAGAGAGCGAACCCCGAAGTAATGCAGACGGCAATGGCAATCTCTTCGAAAGCAACGAAATAGATCGTACAACGTAGACTGATAAACCATTGCGGTGGCGGTAACCCTAACCGTTCCGTCTCTTCTCTTTCTCTCTCTCTCTCTCGCTCTTTTTTTTTTTACAAAAATTTCCCCGTAGAATCTCGTCGCGCAAGCTTTCTCGTGGAGTATCCTCCACGAAGCGTCGAAAAGTTTGTAACTTGGAAATTCGTTGGATGCTCTTTGTATGTATGAAGGATTTTCAGAAGAAATCGAAGGAGGAATATTCGAGGAAGATAGGAAAGACTACGTGCCCTTTTTAGTCGATTCGCGCATTCGAAAAATCTCTTGTTCCGCGTTGGAGAAGCGACGATATTTTAGCGATGAGTGAGTGTGCGTTTTGAAAAGCTTGTTGGATGCTTAATTTGCGGTAAGTCGGTTAGTTCGTCGGATTATCGGAAAGCTTTCAGTGTCCGCTCTTCTCGCGAACATGATGCGTTCGAAAATTGTACATAGAACGTTGCGAACGTTTAAATTGTTTTGAAATATGCAAATGCAGCAAAGCGTTCGGTATAATTTCAAAATGTAATAACATTTGGAAATAATTGCAAATTTGTTTTATCGCGGTAATATGACCATAATAATAAATAGTGTTATTGGTATTATTTTGTGTATAATTATTGTTAAAATATTTGCGTTCTTCCATGTGTGTATGTGTGCGCGCGTATATACATATACGAAAGAGACCGACCGCGCGAGAGAGTTCGAGATAACGCGACGGACACGTCTGTAACACGCGACAGAATGAAAAGGAGATTATTCGTGTGTGATACGACGCGAGATATTAATCCGACAATGACCTAAGACGCTAATTCGCGCTGATAGTGTACACCAGGGACACCTAGACGTCGTTTCGCTCCAACAGCGGGCGCGAGAACGCGCGCGCGCGCTCCAGCAAGCTCATTATTCTTCTTGTCCTGAGGGCGCATATCCTCTCTTTCTCTCTCTCTCTCTCTCTCTCTCTCTCTTCGTCTACGTGCGAATAATCTTCGCTTGGATTTCGCCATTGTATTATTGTGTCTGCCACCGGGTGATAAACTGCGCATTCCGCAGGGAACACCACTCCGCTCATTACTAATATAGTCGCGCGCGACGGCGCGTCCTCCTATCATAGTTAACGGAGCTCTCATTGCGTCCCGGGAGAAACCCGAAGTTAAAGCCGCACTCGTTCGTCTCAAAACGACCGAGTTCCGCGCAAAAATTAATCGTGAAAAATCATTACGAGAAATTTGTAATCAAGTTCGCAAGAATAGAGACAGGTTTCGTTTTTTTTTCTTCGATTTGTTTTTTTTTTTTTTTTTTTACTCGGCCGAAGTGAAAGAAACTTTTAAGACCGTAGAGGCAAAGAGAGGGGATTAAAGAGAGAGACGGCGCAATCGATCGCTGAATTACAGCCGCCACATTATGACTACAAAAGTTGCTGGAGCCGCACTTTCCGTTACAGCAGCGAATTAATCCGTAAGAAAGACGAGTCGATCGAGGGTCGTCGCGAGCCGATGATTCATTTCGAAGGAAGGGCACAATCGAGAACGGGCTGACGAACGGTGGTAAAGTGCATCGAGAGAGAGAGAGAGAGAGAGAGAGAGGAATCCGGTAACGCGAGAGAGAAGCGGTTGGGGGTGTAACGCAAACGGAAGATGCTGACGTGCGTGAACTATTGTCTATTCCAGGATATTCATCGGTGAGGGAATTACTCGAAGCTTCTGTCTTAATTTTCTCGCGCAACGATTTATCGAGCGACGAATTGTTGTGTATACGCGCATATATAAATAATTTTGCTTTACGCGAGAAGCGCAACTGAAACAAGTTACGTAATTAATTAAATAAACGTTGCACAGATTTAATAATAATTTGATTTAACTTTCGCTTTGTTTTTCTATCTAGCCAATAGGCATGCAGTTAAAGAAGTACGAGTGGGTAGGATCGCCGGACATCGGCGATTGCTCGTTGTGGGTTAGATCAGCCGCGTTAGAGTTCGACGACGGACTTTGGCAGTGCCAAGTGACCGCCAGTGATTTCACGACGCAGGACGCGTTAGCATCCGAACCGGCGAGGCTGGTTGTCAGAGGTAAGTGTTTGTTTTAGAGAAAATTATTCTCTCTTTCTTTCTCGCACACAACGTTAACAACGTTAACAACGTGAGTGAAAAAGTATTTTATTATAATCTCAAATTTCTGCGCGTATTTTTGTTTTGTATATTTATTCAAGATACCGAGATTATTCTCAGTGTTATGTTATCGGTTGTTGGATAATGTCGCACATATGTACGCAACGATAATTCATATAGCTAATTTCGGCGCGAGATTATTGAGAAACCGAATCGCGCGCGATTTGGCTGAATCGAGCGTAGCTTGTTTTCCTCGCATTAATATTTGTCACGACGAATTTGATTTTGAAAGCCGGTTGTGTTCGCGCGACGAAACATCAGAATCGACGTAATATTGTCGACTCGCGACGCGTCGCACACTCGCAGCGAACTCCGTTCTACATTCGATAAACACATATGTAAATTCGCGCTAACATTACTTGCATCCTCTCGCAATTACATCACTCAATTGTGTGCTCTTTATGCGTGCCTCGCGTGTGTGTTTTTTTTTCTTCCCGACAATATTAACGTCAGATTTACGTTTCTTGTCCGAGAATTGTGCCGTATTACGCCGGATATATACTCCGATTAATTTGTGCAATACAAAACAGGGACAAAACTTCCTTGTTGTGTTTCGTTCGCTTGATAATCCCGCGACACAATTAGCAATGAAGCAACGAGATTTTGTTATTTTGCGCGTTGCACCAAATAGAGTTAATTACACACTGGGACGCGAAATCCTTTTATCTGTAATCAATTGCAATGCAACACCCGGGCATGCACACGTTTATAATATTTACAACAGCCATATTCGCAATATTCTGAACGGGGGGCAATCGATATTTTGTTTTATATTTTATTTGCACAAGGAAGAGTTTGCTTTAGTTAAATTTCTACGGGAAAAAAATATTATTTGTAAAAACTGCTTCCTGCGCGAGTTTTGTTTTGTTTTTTTTTTTTTTTTTTTTTTTTTTTAAGCACTTTAGGTGCAGCTCACTTCACAGCTATACGATTAAAATTGGTGGCCGTCATATACGAGAAATCGTACAAAGTTTTCGATCTTGTTAACTTACGTTCGGATTAAACTGTTGGTTTAACGCGGCGCGCCATTTTCTCGCACTCGAGATCATAAATTCGCACGCGATCCAATCTACGCGCGACAGTGATTTTTTTTTCAGAAGCAAGAGAGCGCGTGATAAGTCTCGGTAACGTCTCGAAATAAGAGGGAAACCGCGCGCGACATCTTGCGATACTTGCAAGATTAATCTGTGCTAATTTTCTCATTCCAGTCAGTCCTCAGCGACCGCAGATAGAGTACGCCGACCGTCTAATTCTCCCCGGCAGCAACGTGACAGCCCGAGCAGGTGAGATCGCTACGCTCACTTGCAGAGCGCGGTATGGGAATCCTTCGCCTCTAATTAAATGGTTCGTAATTGTTGCACGTAGATTCCGTACTACTTAACTTGCGCGACTCCCTCGCTTGACGCGATCTCTCGCTTCGCGTGCCTCGCTCGCCTCTCTCTTTCCCTCCTCCCCCCCGTCCTTGTTATAGTCGCGTTTCTTCCGCTCATTTGCTCATTTCGTTGCTCGTTGCAAACGCATTCATTCGGCAATTTCGGCGGAAGCTCGCGAGCCTCGAGAAGTTAAAGGGAATATATTGCTAATAGAAAGAGGAAGAAAGAAAAGAGGAGGTGCACGCAATATGTTGTAAATTTGAATTTCTTGTTTAAGTTTTATCTTAGAATAGTGCGTGTGTGTGTGTGAGAGAGAGAACGAAGTGTTTGTTAAAAAATAACATATAAGAGAAAATCCATTTAATTAAATCGCACAATTTCTCTTTTTCTTTTCTCATCTAATAGCAAGTTTTCTCTTCTCGATTTCGGTGGTAACTCCCCGGTGATCTTTGCGTTATGTACACACTATTGATTCCGTGGCGCTTCTTACCTTCACAAACGCGTCTCTTCTTCATGTCTTCTATTGAAGTACTTGTTCCCCGTCGTTGCACGAAGATTCCACGTAAATGCATCGAGGACGCTGTCGATGGCGGAAAACACGCGCTTCATGAATAATCATGATCCATTCTGCATCGCACGCCGAGCAAAATTAAGGAGCTACATCGGAGCTGCATTTCGAGCGGCGGGAAAACACCGGATGTGTCGATGAGTGTCACGCGAAGGAGACTTGGCGCGAGAAGGGCGGAGCTTTTTTAGTTGGATTTTGTTTTTTTTTTTTTTTTATTTTAGATTAGCACGTTACGCAATGCTGTTCTGAGAGTAGAAAAACGCTCGCAGAAACAAAAGCGATAGTTTCATGCGATGGAACAAACACCGTGGGTTTATTTTTCTTCTCCCTCTCTTCTCTCTCTCTCTCTCTCTCTCTCTCTCATTCGATTTTAAACCTTGCAATTTTCGATTAGCAGGACAATATCCTCGAAGGACATCGAAACGCGCTTCAAATTGTAGACAAGGTCCCTCAGCAAGGCATCCGTTCTCCGCTGCACTTGCCCTCAGCTACTCTCTCGCTTATCCACTTACTCACTGGGAATTATCCTAATTGACATACGCGGCGCGGTGTGGGATATGTGTATGCATAACCGTGTTAATTATGACTGAGTAGAGAGACCGAAGAGAAAGACAAAGAGAAAGAGAGAGAGAGAGAGAGAGAGAGAGAGACAGAGAGAGCAATCAATGCAGAATTCGTGGCATTGAGCTTTTGTATATTCCAAAGACACACACAATTGTCGACGAACAAGATAATCGTCATAGTAATTACATTTGTTATTATGATGGTTATATCGTTACATTGTGTGTTACTGTCGTTTTCTTGCAAGTTTAACAATAAATTCTCGATGACGTTGAAGTTTGGAACGTTCGTCAAGCAAAACATTTTATTTCGCTTCTATTAATCAATAATGTAAAAAAAAATTTGTTATCTTATATTGACTTGTATCTTTAAAAAATTGATATTACATATCTCTCAAACTTAAAATCTCTCGAAACTTTGTTCGAAATTTTTTCGACAAACATTTCAAAACTTCAACGACATGAATTATTTCATCTTTTGATGTGTTTTGCAAATATTGTATTTTCAAGCGCTCTCTTCTCTTATGCTAATTTTGCCTTCTCTTTTGTATAACATAAATAAAAGATAGAAAACATAGAAATAACAAGTTGTTGAAGATTTTATGAAAGATACATTGGAGATGTAATATTGTTTACGTTTATTTATATTTATATATTTTTATTCACATCAAACACAACTGAAAATGAAAATTTTAATGTGTGAGAAACTTGCCGTTTGGAACTCGCAAAATTGAAAATACAGAACAATCCGTGCCGATGAACCTTGATTGGAAGATTGCGAAGCAAAAGAGGAGAGTAAGTGCATTTGGTAGAACAGTGAGAGAAATGTATGCGTGTGCGTGTGTGTGTGTGGTTGTGTGCGTGAAAGAAAGAGAGAAACACGACCTAACGAATATGACGAGGAGACGAGGGGAGTGAGTAAGAGTTGTTGCAGAACGGTCATTGGAAATGCAAATTTTCCGGGCGATATGCAGGTATGTTGGTGAGACCGAAGTGAGGACGCTGCGACCTCAAGTAAACTCGACCGAGGTAGATAATCCGCGCACTTGGGCGACCTACAGTGTTTGTGAGATTTTGGCCGAGCGAGCACGTTACGGCCAAGCGATCAGATGCGTCGCCATTCATCCAGCGTATCCCAATCCCACAATGTCGTCCAGCACCGAAGTAAGATTCGACGTGCGATGTAAGTAGACGCGATTTTCTTCCAAAACGTAGAGAAGAGAAGCACGGAAAAGATTCGAAAAGTCCGAAAGTCCGAAATCGGACGAGATCAATGTTAGCTTTTTATCTGAAATTGAAACTTTTCAATGCTTCTCTATAAATTTTAAACCTGTTATTAAGCCATTAATTTGAAAGTTTATCTAGAATCGAAGGTAGAGTAAAATTGTAATCTTCAAAAAACGAAAGACAACGAAAGATAGTGTATACGCGATAAATGTGTGTGAGTAATAATTAATAGTATAATTAATAATTATTACACATTTTCTTCTTCTATTTGCATCTGAAAGATTTTGAAAAAGAATACTATATTAACAATATATTACAATTTTCTCTGCTTGAATGTGTGAATTCTCTGTCAATTACATGAGCTCGTATTAAATTTCGTATTTTTGCAATTTTAATTTTTCGCATTTTTAAATATACCGATATCGATATTAAATCATTCAACTGTGCTCGTATTATATAGTATATTTCTATCATAAAGAGATGTACATTTCATGAATACGATATTTATTAAATTTCAATCTCAAATGTCACTGTAATAAACACTTTTTAGATATAAAATAAAATACTTGCTTCGATTGTATTTATTCATGATTGCGAGAAAAACTGCTTTGAAGAGAAAACGATGGAATAAAATTCACAAGAAAGAAAACAGAAAGAGAGAGAGAGAGAGAGAAGTTAAGATTGCGTTTTTTTTTTTTTGCATAATCGTGCCGGCTAACAAGTTTGTAGTATGCATAATGCTAACAGTAGAATAAGCTAGATAATATATACACGTTGGAACACACACCTTTCTTACAACTCTACTGTACACATCTGTATACATGTCGTACAATTACAGTTCAGAATGAAAAACTCGCGCGTTCTCTCTAATTTTCACCAGTATCAAAATAAATAAAGTCAGGTGAATATAAATTAGCGTAGTGTACATCTTTTTTTTGTTTTATCAAATTGCGAAAAAACATTTCGACCAGCGAAATGTCCGATTTTCCACGAAAAATGCAATTCCACAAAAAATCACCGTACCTGCGTGGCGTATAACACACTGACCTCAAAACCGTTCGCATCCCTGACCACTCTCAACAATGCATCGATTTAACTGAATACGTTCACATATAGGCGCGCGCGCGCACACGCGCAGTTGCAGGAAATTCTGTGAGTTTCCTCCTCTCTCTCTCTGTCTGTCTCTCTTCCGCTTCCTCTCTTATCAATCTCTCGCAAATTAGTTCGTGTTGTCGTGCGTGTTTTAACCTTGACGTCCGATTAAATGTTAAGGAGATTTAGATTTTAATGCACTTCCTCGCAATTAACATAATTTAATAACAATTATAATAACGTCGCTATTCTCGGTTTAGAATTTGTTTTGTCTTCGTCAGAGTTTCAAAGAATCTGATTTTTTCTTAAAATCAATAGTTTTGGGACACCCTGTTTGTGTGTACATATTGAAATCGAATTGATTGTTAAATCCAATGTTATGTAACATTAATTGGTGAACAGTTTCGATAGGATCGTATCGGATAATTAATACGTTAACTAGATTGGATCTCGCGCACACGAAAGTTTGCCTTTCCCCACATGCGAATTAATTTGGAGGACAGAATGAAAAAGCATCGCGCGCGTGCATATACGTGAGTATAAATATATATGCGTTACCTCGCGGTAAATTAAAAATCTTTTTTTGAAGTTTCACTTTTTCATTGTAAATAAATTATTAAAATTGCTAAACGCAAACCGTAACGAATTCGTTTGACTTTAGCATTCAGCACGTAAATAATAGGTTTATATTATGTGATAAAATCTCTCTGTTTGATTTCATTAAATATATATATATATATATATATATATATATGTATATAAAATGTCCGCACAAATATTCACATAATTAATGCCCCGAAAAAATAAAATTTATTTTCGTTATTTAGTTTTATAATAGAATAAACTTAAAAAACCAGATAATATAATATAATTTGTCATACCGTTAATTTTGTTTTTCTTCTGCATATTTTGGACATGGATTATATTAAATTACACAATTTCTCAAAATATTTCCAATTGTTTATGAATGTTAAATTACTACTATAACCGTTACATAACGGTTTTGAAATACATCAGGTATCGTGAGTTAAACGTATCCGACTCGCTCCATCGAGGTATGTAATTTCGATCATGTGGGGCAACGTCAAAAATTGATTCGCCTATTACCATTCCTAATATCGTCTCCAATAACATCTCTCTCTCTCTCCTCTCTCTCTCTCTCTCTCCTCCCTCCCTTCCACACTCTGTAATTTATAATTCCCGCCGCAAATTCGATTCCGAGTCTCGTCGCAGCTCTCTTGGGGACATGTGTGTGCCCATTCACCCATATATATGTCCACACATATATATACATCTGGAATGTATATACAATATACTATATACACACATATATGTGTTTGTTCGTATGCGTATGCATGCTACGAGTGTATTGATTGTAAGCATTAGCCGAGCTGGACTTTTCAGCGCAAATTGAAAAGTTCGCCTCAAAGCGCCGATGTGTTCCGTGCCGATGCTGCTTCGATCGCGAATCGGGGATTTACCCTTGCTAACGAGAGGATGCAGTCTGTCGGGTGCAGTTTTTACAGAGCGTAACACCAATTCGAATGGGTCAGTGGCTCGGCCATATTTCGGTCAGCATACAAGCCTCGGGCGAGCACGAAACGATTTCTATGGCGCACGTAGTAAAGAAGTTACCGGGCCTAAAGCGCAATGTTCTTCCGTTGCATAAGTAGCGATCGTTAATTCTTGCTGCAACAATAATAAAAAAATTTTCCAAGTTACAAAAATAACGTAATTTATGCTAACTTTTCTTTTTAACGTAATCGACGTGTAACACGAGAGTTTCACCTGTTTGAAAGAAATTCTTTCGTTTCGTATATTTTTGCAAAGTTTTTGTGTTGAAACTTTTTCCAAGAAATAAAATTTAGATCACATCGCTGGATTAACAAAATTTTCACAAAAAGATGTTCTGTCGTGAGCATCTCACAATTTTTATGCTGTTTTTATTACCATATATTCGCTTGTCACCGTATATAGAATGTATGTAATTTTATTTTGCAACAAACAGAATCGTTTAAAGTTTGTTCAAAGAACTGATCGAAATATGGCCGAATGAATACTCATTGATCCGTTCGAAATCGCGGCCTCGCTTTCTGAAAATTGCCATTACCGAGAATAGATGCAACGTTACGGTCTTTTCTTGCAATCGCGATAATAGTTTCATATACATTATTGCATTCGAGTCGTGAGTCGCTTCTCGGAAGTTGTGTCATTATTACTTGTGCTGTGAGAAATTATCTAACTCGTTATCGGTTCAATCACGAACTTCGAAACTGCTCTCCGTATAGCGATTCGTAACGTGTCGTTCGAAACATGTGTTCTTTTGCAGAGTTTATCTTCTTTAAAAATAGACACGTGTATATTATTTGCGCGTGATATTTTTGGCGCTTGTGAGAATCGTAAAAATGCTAAAATTTTAGAAAGAGAGGGTCCAATCTCCTTGAAAAAAAAAAATTTTATCTTCCACAAAGTCCTTTCATCGCAACCATTTTGCGATGCGTGTTCCAGCACGCGGATGCGAAGTACCAGCTGGCGCTTACGAGCGAATGTTACTCGTTCGCGCGTAATTCTCAGTCTTTCTTGAGTAAACTTCAACGATGCGCGGGAATATGGAAATAACGTTAGAGCTTCCACACACAACTGAATAAAAGATTTTTCAAATAATCGATAGTTTCGCCGCGCGGCGCGGCAGTGAAAAAATCGCAGAGTAGGTACACATCTCGATTAATAGAGCGTAAACAAAAAAAATTCAGTAATTCGACGGAAAAATTTTTCGCGAGAAAATTTTGAAATTTTTGTTCTTGTTTGCGTATTAATTGTTCCGAAATTGTCCCGAGAAGCCCGCGCGCGCGTTCCATTTGTATAAATTTTGTAAACCATATCTCGAAATGTTCCAGAGGTCTTGTGTAATATTACACCGCTTGCAATTTCATCCGGTTAATTTGTTGCCCATTATGTTGACGCAAATTAACTATATACAGCGATAGAGTGATAATTACACAATTGTACCAAATTAGAACAAAAGTTCGATCTCTTCAATTTTCGATAAACACATAAATCAGTTACAATGTTGCAGTATTGTATTTTATATCACTTTTTGTTGCGCGTGAACTTGACGCGAGGCACTGCCGTGCCTCTTGACGTATGTCAAAAAACTTCGGCACACATTTTGTTTCTAATAATAAAAAACAATGTTTATCGTGTAAGAATATTTTACGCATTTTGTATATAGTATATGTTTACGAGAAAAAAGTAATAGTCTTCCGATATATTTGCTCGTGTGCGTACATTTGCAGAACATGCAGAAAAGAATGTAAAATCGGTTTAAAAAAAAAAAAAAAAGAAAAAAAAAAGCACGCCGAGCGCGATACTGATCGGTACGGAGAAAGATAATAGAGAAAGAGAGTGAGGATGCAGCTAAAAATTCCGAACGGGTCAGTTCCACCGCGCGTATCTCGGAATCGCCGTTACGTGAAATGAACAGCTGCGCTGGCTATCCGCGCTCAAACGGAAACTGGTGACTCGATTCGAGCGGCAGCCGCGCATCAGCAAGACTGACTTTTTCATCTTTTGTAGTTTCTTCCATCTCGATTATCTCTTATCTCCGTCTCTTCTTATATTATCTCAATATGCATATATATAGAAAGAGATATATATTTTGCATAAAAAGGATTATTAACAAAAAAAAAAAAACAACAAATAAGTAAATTTTTTACTAATAGAGATGCGCGGATATAAAATTCCGATAGAACGCGCGCGTTTCTTCTCGCTGTACGCGCATGATGCGTTTGTAACGCATTTTAGTTGGATATAACGTAATGTTATTCATTAAACGTAACACCGTTTAACATTTTTAATGGTCGCTACGATGACCTATATCACATGAATATGGAGAGCAGAAGTAAACCAGCTCGTTGATGAAAATTGCCTCCGGTTTATACGCGCGCCGCGATAAATTAAATAAATATCACGTAAATAAACATGAATTACGTCATTACTTAGCAAATAGGATGCCGTAACTGTGCCAATTTTCCATCAAAATCAACCGAAATTACAACGTACGTATCAAGCTCGCGCCGCCGTTGGAATTACATGTTCGCGAATTAAGAGGAAAAGAGTTTATTTATCGCTCTCTCTTTCTCTCTTTGTAAATCGCGTTAATAATAAAAAAAAAATTCATACATGACACGTGAAAATACACAATGCATTTAAACAATGCTTTTAACGATAAAAGCGCGCCCGAGAATGTGCGGCTTTAAACGTTCCACAAGCGTAGTAGGTATATTAACGTTTATTTAGTACATATTTTCGTTGTTGTAAAGCAAACGCTATAAATAACAACAGATCGATTGTCTATTAAAGAATTGACTAACGTGCGAGAACACAACTATGAATTATAATCTAAAATAAAACCCGCTCTCTCTCTCTCTCTCTCTCTTTATTCAAGTTTTCTTTATTTCAGTTTTATATATATATAAATTAATACCCCGAAACAAGACACATAACAAGGCAACAAGGTTATTGCCTCTCGCAGAATTTTGCAAAATATGCGCCGCAAAATTCATCGCTCTCGCACAATGATTTAATTAATTATTCGAAGAAGGTAATTACACACGCATGACTCGGTCCGCTTTTTCCATCAGGCGCTATCAGGTGTAACGCGGAAGCGAAGTCAACGCGATGTTTGCGCTTGGTCCATCGGGAAAACAAATAGTACGATTGACCGCGTTAGCGTAATTTCATTTCTCTTCCAATCGAGATATATCCAGCGTACAAAAAAAAACTGACGAAGGATTGTGTGTATCTTTGCTCGAGTTCAATCAATTGCGAGCGAGATGCATTCCCGAGACGAAGATATTAGCCGTGTTTAAGTGACAAATTAGCATTACATTACATACATATATACATATATATATATATATATATATATATATATATATATATATGTCACGTACACACATCTACATACACATATGTTCATTTGCAATCCCTCATATCTTGAAAACACATCGAGCGCTGCCAAATATCTTTGAATGTGGATCTTGCTTTTAATTACGAACTCACTAATGAGCAGTTTAATCTGAAAACTTTGTGCCGCGTTTGTTTCCTGTACCTAATGTTTATCTTTCACGGTCTCCCGCACACCGCGACCAGTGATTCCGGTGTGATTAAGGCCGGTAGCGATGACGGGACCTTCTCTCTCTTTCTCTCTTTCTCTCTCTCTCTCTCTCTCTCTCTCTTTCTCTCCCTCTTCTCTGACCGCACTTACGTTAAATTCCTCTTGTTTACCGAGCGAACATGAATATGAAAGAGCTCTTTCGGGATTAATTATACGTAATTTTGCGCTTGTTCTCGTTAAAACTGTTGCGGCGGAGTGAGAGAGTTTTTTTATTCTCGCTTTTTATTACGATCGAATGATGAACCGAACGCACTTTTGAAGAAGCAACCTCGTGAGGAATTTTTTTTTTTTATCGCATTTAATATTAAAAAGTATATAATAATATATATATTGTTAATCACAAAATACAAGTCGAGAGTCATAATTATGCTCGAATATTTTTTTGTTTTGTTTGGATCTCTCTTCCGTAATTAATCTTTCGTAACTTTCAAACTCGAAAAATTTGCATATAATATGGGAACTGTAAAAACTTTGATTCATCACAATTGTAACAAAAAATATATGTATAAAAGTTTTTAATTAACGGATACTTGGTTTGAGATCTCGGTCTAAGGGAATATAGATACGTTCTGTAATCCATGAATCCACGAATCCAGCAGCAGTTTCTAGAATTAGAGACGAATGAAGATTATATTCGGTGAATTCTGTATCTCGCAGCACATAATAGCTGAGAGATACGACGATATATATATATATATATAATATGCGCGGAGGACGATTACGGACTCCGTGATTAACTGCGCGTTTCGCGTGAATTTAGACGCGCCGGAGACGAGACTAGTCGGTGTCCCAACTGGCCAACTGGAAGAAGGCCGCGATCAGCTCGAAGTCCGGTGCCTCGCCGACGCTAATCCACCGGCTTCGATTCTCTGGAGGAAAAGGAAGGGCGAGGGAGTGACGGAAGTGGCCAGTATCGGAGAGACCCTCATGTTCTCTCCAATTTATCGAAATCATGCCGCCGTTTATCTATGCGAGGCGTCCAACATCGAGGGCGAGAGCAGCCCGATCTCGGTCCAGGTGTCTGTGAACTGTACGTGCGCAGCTGTGTGTTATTTTTTCAAAATCTCTCTTTTCTATTTTAATACGTGTCACACTTTTTTTATTGTTGAACAGTGTCCTATAACCATGCCGAGTCACGAGAAAGTGTCATTTAAAAAAAAACAAAAGCATTCAGAATTTATTTTAATCTGAAAAAAAAAAACTGGATTACTTCATTTTCTTCGCAGATCCACCGACGATCAACGTAGTCGGACCGGAGCGATTGACGACTGCGTTACTGTATTCCGGGGCGTCATTTGAATGTCACGCTGACGCCATGCCGCCGGCCGAGTACAGGTGAGCCATGCATGTTTACCTTCGTTTTTTTTATTTACAAAGAGTAATCACATCATTCGATATGCGTTTTTTTTTTTTTTGTTAAAACTTCATTCAGCACACACACACTTGTCTCCGTCTTTCTCTCTTTCTTTCATATTTTGAAGTTTTTTCCATCCAGATATCATCAGAGTCTCTTTGTTTGATATATATTTTAAAACATACATTTCTGTCGCGTGTGCGCGCAGATGGGCACAGATATTCACGGACGGTCGCATGCCGTTGGAATGCGGTACGGGACAGCGATTGATCCTGACGAATGTGACATACGAGCAACAGGGTCAATACATATGTCTCGCGTCCAACAAGATCAATGGCAACATCAGGGAGGTTAAAAGCGACCCTGTGTCTCTGCAAGTGGTCGGCGCTCCACGGGTAAGGCGACGCGATGCGGAAACGTTTGAAAAAGTTTCGCTGCAAATCAGTTATCGAAGTAGTACGGGTCAGAGTGTAGGCGGACGTTGACGAATAACGGTTCGAACGGATCCGGAACAGAAAAAATATCGCTTCATTACTCTCTGCGGCTATACCGTTTCATTGATTATCTTCTCTCTCCCGCGAGAGAATCCGCGGGAGTGCTTCACGCTCGCCGTCCAAGTTCCCTGTCGTTCAAACTCCGACTTCGTTCGAATGTAATATCGGCAGAAAAATAGCGGAATGTATTTTCGTGACGAAGAAGAAGCGTTTCCGTCGCACATTAATCTCTTTCTGTCCCATTAGCTCTTAACGAAACGATACGTCGAGGGAGACGTCTTATATCGCACAGTCGCCATAACTTGCCCGCAAATAAGAGGACAGAAATTTTTTTACAGAATGATCCGACGTTTAATAAAAAAAAATACACATCTTTTACATTACGAACTTCTTACCCATCTCTTGATACACACGTTAGTATATTTTTTTCTTTCTCGTTTTGACCTTTTGTATAAACAAATAACGCGCGCATAAATATTATCAGTAATTATTTTTTTTTGTCATATATATACGCGCGGCAAAATACACACCAAGTACACACACACACACGTGCGTTTGACTTCGAATATACTTTTGCCGGCGATACGCTTTGTAATTCTCTTTTTTTTTTTTGTTCAGCTGTCAACAATGCTCGCATATTATTCCATCGTGTTTTATCGCACGCAGACTAAAAATCAATATCCTCGTTAATTGTAACGAACGGCAATTGTTTCGTTTCAAAGAGTGGCCCGATATTGTGCGAGCGCAAGCGCGCGTGTGCGTTTTTTTCTTTTTACTCCCTGTACGAAAAACGACTGTATACTAACAATTAATTGAAAAAAAAAAAAATCACTTCAATACTTTCGCGTGCAATGATCTGTCGTACAAATGCGCATTGTATAATTTGTTGCGCAAGAAATTTTTAATAACTATTTCTTTGATTCGCCGAAGAAATCCGATATTCACATCGTTTTGTGTAAAACACGTTTTTTATTTGCAAGTAAAATAACAACGGAGATTGAATTCCATTTCTATTTTTTTTTGTGATGTTCCGATTGTTTCGCGTCTGATCGGTAGTCGAATTTTATGGCCAATTACTTGATGTCATTAATGACCGTAAAAAAAATTCAATTTTTCTACGTATAACAGTTTGAATTTTTGCGGAATTTTGCTCACTTGCAGAACGCGTGCAACTTAATGCGAATCACTGGCTACGTAGCTGCGAAAGCTGTGATTTCCGTTTCATTTAATACGCCAAGCCACGTATCGAAATTAAACAGCGTTGGTGTGAGGGGTCGATATGTCGACCAAATTGATTTCAGAATTGCGCACATGTACCGTTATATCACATAATACTCTCTCTCACTCTCTCTCTCTCTCTCTCTTTGAGAATATCACGAGAAAGGAGCTTTTGATTATGATTTATTTCATCTGGAAGTCAACTAAAATGTCGACGAAATGAAATCAATGTTTTATGATTGCGATACGCGTTGCAAATACGCGCGCGACAAGTGTCTATAATATCGCTGCGTATTATAATATAAATGTTACGAAAATGAATAAATCACATTTTGTATGCGCGCGCACTTCAATCTGAAATTGATATAAATCAGGAGAAGTTCGAAACGCGATACCGGCGCAAATGAATACGGATTATTTTATTTAGAACATATTCTCGTAATGCAAATATATATAACGTCGTTAAAATATTTTCATTTTAACGTGTGGAATGTTACATCGAATGAAATTTTAACGGTCATAAATCACAAAATATTTTTCTTTCACCGTCGAAAATTGTATTCACACACAGCGCGCCGGGATTTTCTGTTTGCGAATCAAATATCATTTTCGCTTTCGTGTTTAGCGCTTAGTCACGTATCATTCGTATCTGAATTAAATTGCTAACGTTTATTGAGTCGCTACCGCTATTTTTCCTGATAACGCCTCTCTCTCTCTTTCTCTTTTTTTTTTTACGTGGCTTCCGACGTGTAGCGTGGTGAAAAGAATCGCGACGATTCATCAGTGATATTTTGATTTTTATTGCACACGATGAAATATATATATATACATATATAGCGATCGTATGTTTTTTTTTCGCTGCGAACGGTTTTTTGTGGCAAAAAAAAAAACTTAAAAAACGTCTCGTTGTCACGTTATAAACTAAACCGGTCAAATGTTTCATTGTTCGATGATCGCAGAACTTAGCAACCAACTTTCCCATTCAAAGGATGTTAAACGTGTGTCGCAGGTGGTGAAGCCGGCCATCACGGAGAAGTTCGTCGTTGTGACGACGGAAGGTAGCCCGGCCAGATTAGAGATCAGACTGTGCTCGGACCCGAAGCCGCGGCTCGTAGCCTGGGAATGGGGTAGCACCAGACTGCACGCGGGTTAGAGACTTGATCTTAACTACCACGAGAGAGAAACTACCACTAGGAGAAGTATTCTCGACTTCGCTTTCGCTTTCAAGATTTTGTCTCCGTTTTAGCAACTTTTGTAGCAACTTTTGTAGCAACTTTTTATAAATAACGTTCTCCCTTTTGTTTTTTAACATTGTTGGTACAACTGTAATTTCAAAATTACTCATCCGAGATATTACGTTAGACGTAAACATCGAAGGTCTATAAAGTACAATAATAGATAGCGTTTACATCTCACATTCGCGAACAAATGACAAAGAACGCCATTCGAAGCAGCAAGAAACTGAGAAATTAATGGACCGAAAACTTTCTATTACGGTTTAAAGGAACATTGATCTTCGCGTGGGGAGGGTTGCTTTTGTTTTATTTCCTTTCGCGATACAATGGTGCGTTTGGATCGTTCGCCGCACGTGCTTTCGCCGCAAACAGTGGTAGTAACTCGTACTAACGTTTATCTTTGTAAACGTGTCGGTAAACAACGCGAGATACGGTCAGCATAGTGCAAAACGAGAAGATAGATATGCGCTTTCGCAGCACGTTGTAAAATTGTTACAACCGCGACGCGCGAGCTAACTCGACTTTACTTTATTATAGCTTTGACTTCTCGTCGTTGGTATCTAGATACCAACTTTACCCTCTCTCTTCGTTACGTGTTTCCCTTCTCGTTATGCGTCTCCGCGGGACGAAACGCGCTCGTCACCTCCAACGAACCGTTAATGTATAAACTCTACTTTGGCTTTTGTTTCGAATACTGCAAACGGCGAGGTAGTATAATTATCAACGGTCTTCCGTTTCCTTTCTTCTTCAACTTCTTCGTCTTCCTTTCCTCTTCAGTTCGCGAAACTGCTCTCTGTCAAGTTTTCCTCTTTACCTCTGCCGTCGGCCAACTGGTCGACGAAGATCAGTGAGAAAAGCTCACTCGAGCTTTTGCCCTGGGAACGAGTACACATTGTTTTATTTTTGTTTTATCCTTGTCAGTGTAATTGGCACTTCTCGGCAGCAGTCACCTTATCGATGAGCGCGTTGCCGCACTCGTAATTACTCTCTTTAGTTAATTGATTATTCGCATGTAACTCGAGCTTACGATCTTGAGACCAATTTCCGCTCACACAAATCGATGCTCTCTACTCGCGCGCGCTGTCAATTTTTCCCGCCTCCGTTATTATTCGAGATAGCGATTAATTAGTCTTCTGTTGACACAGTTCTTCGTTCTCGGATAATTGCCTGCATTATATAAGAACCGAGTATACAGTATTTTAGCAAGTTTTATCTACACATCTATCGTGTTTGTGTGTATACATTTTCGAAATTAACTCAATTGTTATTATTTATTTAGTGCATATTTTTGATTTTTTTTTTGTTTTATTTTTTTTATTACTTTTGTACAGCTTCGTTGATTCAATTGACTTATACGCCTTCATCTCAGTGAGCAATGATTTTCGATTATTTTTCTTCGTTCATAGTGGAATGCGCATTGAATGAAAAGGTTGATTTGATTTTGCGACATTTTATTTCAGTTGAACGTAGAAGCGGAATAGATACGGGGAATAAATGCAAATTGTCGAGAGATGCATGGAGTCGTTCTATTATCGGCAGGTGAGGTTCTGGAACCGCGGTATCGCGCGCTCGATCTGGAGCCGCTGGCTTCGGAGGATTGTTACTTAGCGATCTTAGAGTTGACAACCACGGTGAAAGAGGATCAAAGGCTGTATCACGTTATCGTGGAGAACGATCGCGGCAGTGACAGACGTGTGCTCATGCTGAGGGTTGACGAACCCGGTCAGGTAAATAAAAAAAAAATTCTTTTTGCACAATCGTAATGTTTCACACGTAAAAATAACTACGGATATATTTTTTTTACCGTACCTTAGACACAGCAAGAAAATTGTGGCTGAGTGTTGAATTTCTTGTTTCATCAACAAAACGTTTTTCGCAAACGTGTTTGCAAAACAACAAAAAAGACTTCAATTCAAATCCAATTTGCTTGGCAAATTTTTCTTCCTAACCGTATATAGTATACTAATCTTCTTGCTATTCTATAGTAAACCTCTTTTTTTCTCGTGGTTTTATACGCGTGTATTTAAATATTTATAGCATCCACAAAGATGAAGAGAAAAATCTACTTATACTCGTTTTGTTTCTTTTTTTTTTTTTTTTACGGATCGATACACCGCTCGCGGTTCGCGCAAAGTGTTTTAGCGGCGCGACGCGCATGGAATATTTTTCTCTGCCGCAGATCCCGCTCGTTATCGGCGCGGTAGCTGGATTCACGGTGCTCGCAGTACTGATAATGGGATTCGTTTGTTTCCTACGCTCGGATAGTAGATGCTGCGTAGCCAGAAACACAGTACCGACGTTGCAGCAAGTGCATTGGTAAGCAAGCGATATTGCGATGCTGCACGGTGATTTATTGGCGAGTAGACGCGACGCGTCGCACCACCCCGTCGGTAGATCACGGCGCAATATTCCAATATTGTGTACATTTTGACTGTCTACGCATTTGCACACGCAAAGAGAAATTTCGCGAGAATTTTATATTACGCAAAAGGACACGAAATTTTGCAAAAACGCGCCAGTGTTTCTGAGTCGTTTTCATTGTTGTTGCACATATTTATCACTGAATATAAATAAGTAAAGAAAAGAATTATTTAAAAAAAAAGATGACGTAGTAGATCATCTAATCGATCAAGTGTTGTGACAAATCAAATGCTACATACTGTATCTCGAAACCTTCCAGACAATTTATTTTTTTTTCTCGGAAATAAGATCTTGTTCGAATCGGAGAGCTGATGGCAATAATGAATTATTTAATTACACCACAGTGTGTGAAGTTGTGCAATTTAGAACGCTCTCCGACCCAAATTTGTCGAGCACCTCTTTAAAAGCACGATCCGGAAAGAGTGGGATGTGTGTGTGTATGTATGTGTGTGTATGTGTAGAACGTCTATCTTTACCTACCTACGCAAAGCATCTAATGAAACGAAACCGAAACGATAACCGCTATTTTCACAGTACAAAGGCTTCTAACGCTATGATAGAGGATCCACGCTTGGCAGTGGATACGATGGAACGTACGAGTCAGCAGTTTGTTCCGGAGAAGCGAGCCAATCATGTTCTGAAACCCGTCCCGTCGCAGCAATACCAGCAGGAGTGTTATCAGCACGATCCGCAACACCAACAGCAACATTATCAGAGGCACCATCATCACGGGCAACCTCACGGACAATATACGTTGCAGGTCAGATAAGTTAAAAAATAAGAAACGAAACAAAAGCGAAACGAACTGTCCTCGCACTCACACTTGTCCGTGTTTTTTGCATTTTTACCTTCGTCTCTCTCGCACTTTGTCTGTCTATATATCCTTTTTCTCTTCTCTCTTTTTCTTCTTCTCTTTTATTTGTCACGCATCAAACATGCGCTTCCATAAAAAAAAAAAAAAAAAATTGCATGTGAATTCAACAAAATTTCTTTTGACACCTATTGTTTTCGACACGTTGCTGCTTGTTTGCGATCGTAGAATTTCGCACAGCAAACACAATACACGTTTAGTAAACACCTATCATTATTTTGTTTAATTGCTGATTACTTTTATAATGAGTCTCTCTCTCACATTCGTTGGCGCATATCTCCAGCAGAGAGCGTACTTTTCTGTGAATAATAATTCAAGTGATGAAAAAAAAAAAAAAAGCAATCTTTCTAAAAAATCCTTTGCTATACTCTCGCACGTGCATTTTTTAACGCAAGACTCCACTCATTCTCTTTAGTGTAAGTATATAAAGAGTATCAACGCCGCGTCACACACAGAGCTTCCATTTTGCCATATCACTCATCACTATCATTAGCTATTCCGCTTTTGAGATGTTTTCTCTTTTTTCGTTTTTTGTTTGTTTGTTTGTTTTTTTTTTCTTTTTTTGTTTTGTTTCAATTGCCTGCGCGCTTGTCCGAGAGTAATCACCTGACTGTAACGCACGCACGTACAAATTTAATCGATGCGAAAAGCAAAACTGCAAATGCTTGACCTGAATGCGCAACGAGTCGTCTGGATTTAAACTCTGGTGATTTAACTCGTATTAACAATGTTACCGCCTGTTTTTTTTTTTTTTTTGTTTCTTTTCTTTTTTGTTTTATTTTACCGGATTGTTTGTCGCGATACGCCACATGTGTATCTCGTATATATATATATTTCTGTCTTTCTCGCTTTCGGGGGCTCGTCAAATAAAGACAGACCACACTTACAGCAGGAAAATAATATAATACAATTATACGAACTGCTCAGACGTTGACGCGTCCCCCACACACACGTGTTGTAAATGTTGTAATTGTGTTCATTAATTGAGTCAATGAGAGCGTGCAATCCTTGGCGCAGGAAAAATTCCTTCTACAGGACGAAGAACGGGACACGCTAAATCGGATTAAAAAAGGCAAGGAACGAGGAGCGCAAACTTTCCACCTTTTCTCCCGGAAAGACCTCGAAGGTTTTATATATAAATAAAAATGTTGTATTGTGTTCTCCCGAAACATGTGTTCCAACATGTGGAGAGATGTATAGAACACACACACATACACACACACACACACACACGTTATACGCTTTAATGTATCAAACACACACTCTACTCTCTGTGTGGGTCGTCCAAAAATTTGTTTCTCACCGATAATGAGAGAGCGCGCCACTTCTCTTTTGTTATTTTTGCACGCGTACAACTTTATAATGACGCGTTATTGCGCGATCGTTACACACAATATGTTGCTACATATATATATATATACTATATATATACATGCGATATTATACGTGAGACGACATCATCCATTAGAGATTCGCGCAAGAAGTTTTTAGACGATCCAACCACGTTAAATTACAATACTTATGCGGCGACACGACGCGACGCGCCGCAAGTATCGAACGACGAGTTACGTTCTCCGATCGCGATAGTCGCTTGAGTGATTTATGCGCTCGGTAGGGTGCATTACGCATGCATTTGGTTGCATTTAGTTTCCCGGGTGTCCCTCCACCAATTACCGCTATGTCCTTGTTTGTAATTTAATTTAGATAGATGTACACACGTAAGTAGAGCGTGTCGAGAGAGTGTGAGAGATTGAGAGAGAGAGAGAGAGAGAGAGAGAAGAGAGAGAGAGAAGATAATACCGCCTGCCCGTAGCGGTTCTCGTTTTCGTCTTGTATATCTCTCTCGTCCTTTGTAAAAAAAAAAAATGTGTCCGAATCACACAAAACTTGAATTGAGCGGAATTCATTTGCGGTGGAAATGAATTAATAAATCTCTGAATTCCCATCAATTCTCAAGCGAGTTTCTCGTTTTTCGCACGGGGGAGGGGAAATAGCTCATCTCTTTGGTTTTTGTTTTGATTTCGCCCGCATACAGAAAGGAGTGTATTCTCTGCAGCCGCGCGTTCTGCGGGATTCAAGAACGTAAGACTGAACCGCTCGACCTAGACTGCCGAATTTACGCTTTAAAGTAGCAGCGCTTGAGACGACGGACGGCCGGTCGCGCATCGAGATCAGCCACAATCCAATCTTTTCGAGAAAAGAAACACACACTCACATACACACACATACACACGCACGCACACGGTTGTCACGAACAAATATAGTTGTAATTATAATAATTGTTATAACGCGAGGAACACCGTTACACGTTCTGTAACTGTCCCGTTTGTCGGGGGAAAAAAAAAATTGTTAATCGCGATTAGCGGATATAACTAACAAACTGCCACTTTTGTTTACGTTGACGTCGTATAAGGTGTTTCGAAACACATGATGAAACATTGTGAAAGAAACCTTGTCGCAAAAAAAAAAAAAAACAAACAAACAGACCATACCGAAAAAAGAATATTTGTATAATATAAGTATTAATTAGTTGAAAGTACGTGCTCATTACAATTTAATGACGATCTATTACTGTCTCTCTATCGCACGCAATCACACGCGCGCGCGCACACACACACACACACACATACACTAAGTGCATATGTACATACACATATATTGTACATATATACCATCACAACCCCCTTGACACGTCATCGTCCAATCAATGAAAGTTCAACAGAGTTAACAGCGATGTAATTGCCTACTCGCGACACTGCCATAATGAGCTTCTATATCGTTGTTACGAGGAGTAATTTAAACGACTGACGACCGACACAGTGATTTGATTTCGCAATAGTACAATATACGAGGATAATTTGAATCGGTTAAAAAAAAAAAAAAAAAAAACAAACAAAAAACAAGAGAAAAGGGACTCTCGAAAAACGAGAACCAATCTGTACAGAGATCGTTTCAGAGTGTCTCGATCAACGTGAGTGAGCATGTGTTGCATTTTCTATTTGTACCCTGCACCCTCGCCTGCATTGCGCGGATTGTGTACAGAAAAAAAAAACTTCCCTTATATTACCGATTATTACTTTTATTTTCAATCAAAATACGACGCACCGTCTTTTCTGCCGTCTTTATCTTGATCGTCCTAGTAAGATCGACCATATTGTATCTCCTGACTGTTATATCATCGTCATTAAAATTAAGTCCGAGGCGAGTATCACTGACTTTGTAATCGGAATTAATGATATGGAACTTTGTTGTATGGCGTATAAAATAGTTTTCGGAAGAATTCTCCGCGCGCGCGCACGCGCGAGTTCTCTTTCGTGTATAAAGTTGTCATCATTAAAAAAAAAAGAAAAAAAAACGATCATACACACGTATTGACATGTTTTCTCATCAATTCCCGCATACATCCTGATCCCCCGTACATCTCAAAATTGCGAAACTTTTTTTATATGTATGTGTATCTCAATCTCATTTTTAAAAAGTTTTATTACATTTTTCAAATAAATTTAAAAAATAATAAAATATTTTTTAAGTATATATATGTATATATATCTATATTACGCGATATAAAAATAATTATATACTATATATAATGCATTTTCATTTATGTATATATCCATGTACTTTGGTGCTCTCGACTTCCTTAGTTTCGGTCTTTCTCTTGCCTGTTATGCTGGATCTATAATACCTAACTGTAGCCTGGACTATTTGGCACCTGCGTTATCGGGATGTAGAACAACTCTGCAACTTTACGTTCTCGCGTCACATTTTGGGACGCGAATAGAATTTTGCACAAATTGCACCCACTATGCTAGTTTTTACCCCTGACTGCCAAGTGTAATGAACCTCCCGTAGAACATTTATTATGAGATAGCAATTTGCACTTGTATGCAATCCGCCATTAGCTCTCTATATCTCCACGTGAGATAACATGACTATCTTTATATTACAACAGCGTGTATTGACAAAATTCGTAATTTTCAAATACGATCCAAAAATTCAATTTATGCCGGTCTCTGTTATATAACTTTAAATACACATCTCGGTTTTTAAAATAGAAAAAATTTTGGTTTCCCGTGTTTTATCGACACAATTTTAAGAAATATAAATTACATGTCGCGTAGCATTTCATAATTTTTTATGTTTTATTAAATAATATATGTAAGTTTTTGACAGAGATGTGTGTATTGAGTAATTTTTAAAGATTTAATGTCTCGATCAGTGTAATCAATATTGAAGGTTTAAATTGTATCACGAGCTATATATAGCGAGTTAATTGCGCGGAAGGAAATTTGCGAGATATATACCGAGGGTTAAGATGGAAATTGTGCAGGGGGAGCAGCTGTTTCTCAAACCCGATCGCTTAGCGACGTTGAAGCCCCATTGCAGGAACGAGAAGCCGCCGCAATATACGACGTTCAAGCCAAACAATTGAAGATTTTGCTAAGCTTATTTTGTACCGAATGTATGTATGTACACGGATGAAAGAAAGAAAGTAAGATAGAAAGTAAGAGCGAATAAAACAATATCACCAAAAAAAATCACAAAGTAACATAGCATCAAATATAAAAAAAAAAAAAAAACTGTAGATTTGTCATTCTCTCGATTATTATTACGCGAATATAGAATATGTTTAGATAATTTCGCACACACACGCAAGTAAGAATTAACATGATATAAAATTGTGCAAATCCGTCGAGATCGAAAGATGGAGCAACGACGAAAAAATCTCTCTGACATCTGTCACTGCTATCAAATTCTTTGAAATTAAGATATCGATACGATCCCAGAACCAATCAAAACGGGAAATACGCATATTTATAAACGTTTACAACAATATTGTTAATAAAGCAATGATTTTCATCAATCACTATTTTTACTGACGTTTTGTAAGAGTATAAGCTTTTTATTATACTTTATCGTTCGTGAGCTTGTAAGAATGAATGAATTATAATTTGGTGCTTATGACAAGGAAAACGTTGTGCAAATACTACTATCATAAAAATATTTAAGAAACAAAAAATAACAGAAGCATTCGAAGCGCGAGCAACATTATCTCTCGAATATTATTGCGTTACAAACTCACGAACGATAATTGACTGCCGCTAAGAAATAAATAACTTTGTGTTGTAAAACATCAACGTGTTCTTGTGATATTTTGCAATATTCTCTCAAAAATAGTAAACTGCCAATGATAAGTGTAAAAAAAAAATTACTTTTGTGTTATTTTATTTTGAAGAAACAACACACATTTTTCACCCAATCTACTTCAATTTCAAAAATTAAAACCAGTCTAGTTGTATGTATAAAAAAACTTGTGCAAACTATTGTATCATCAACCATTACATCAATTTTTTTATAGAAAGAAGAACACGTTTTAATTTTATTTCTGCAATTTGCTATCGCTCTGTTTACTCATTTTTCGTTATTCTGTGATATTCTTTGATATGTGCGAAATGTCGTATTTCAAAAACTTAAGTAAAGTTCAGTTTTGGATTATCTTTTATAAAAGAAATATTTTGGATTATTTTCTATAAAATATATCTTTTTGCATGAAGAAACGAACATTTCGCACAGTGTCGAAATATGTCTCAATATATTACAACGTGAGAGATTTACCAGCACCTTTTTGTGACGCAACGACATTCGCCTCTTCCTCGCGGACTGATCGATCTTCGACAACAGGCTAATTTACCGATGCAGCACAAGGCTATGTAATGCAACTTTTCGCTTTTGCATCTTGCTTCGTGTACATCACGTTTACGAGAACAGGTGCACGCCGTACGATGATGATATATATTATTACAGTCGCACATGACGTTTTTTCGGCAACCAGTTTTCTCCGAGCATTTCCCGCGCGTTTGACCATGATACCTATCAATGTCGTGCGATAATTGTGCGTTGCTCTTTTCGGGCGGAGTCAGGCTTTGTTCCGTTTTCTCTTCGCCGGGAAATTGTTTTGAAGTTTTCTCGCTCTTAATTGCCGGATCGAGTCCATCGACGAGGTCGCAGCAAATTTCGCAACCGATACAAAATGCGCCGCAAAGCGGCGGCAAAGGTGCGAGATGAGACATTGCAATTTTTCTAAATTACACAATGTTAAAAAATTCTGTATAGACACACACGATTATAAATAAAACATAAAAAAGCTTTTGATAAAGCTTACAAGTTAAGCTTACCGCTCTTGCCGTTGCATCGCTCAGCGTGTGACGACATAAAACTCTCCATAAAGCGGTAGTGTGTAAATTTTTCTTCTATTATCTCCTTAAATCTAAACAAAGATGCGACGAACTCGCAGAAATCCTAACGTAAACGTCCGTTGATGACGATATTAATTAAGTTCAGAGAAAAAACTCACTCGCGGTATGTTTCAACCAAAACTGCCGCATAATGGCGGCAAAGTAGTGGGGAGTACCCACTCGAATGCCGTCGCAAGTGCAGCCGCGAATATATATGTTCACAATGCGACTCGCGCAATTTTTAACGCAACACGTCGACAATGTTAACAAAAAGAGAAAAACTTACAGTTACGAAAATGTCACAGCGAAAACGGAATCACAGGCGACGAACTCGTCAAACGCGAAACAAACTTCTCTTCTGTTGTCAGCAGTTCATATTGTTTTGCAACATTTTTTTTTTTTTGGTGAATCTTCTGATTGGTCGACTACTGCGCATCCGCCGTTAGCTAATGCTGCTCTGTGATTGGTCGGTTTGTTTACAACTTTGCAATTACGATTGGTCAATTCTGACAATAGATGATCGCTTGCATTGGAGATTTGATCTTAGAGAGATAGCGGAATGATCGCTCGCGAGTATGCTATCTTGATATTTCGCGTTCGTCTTTGTGTTCCATGAAAATTGACGGAAACGGAAACCTCGTGTCACCTCGTGTGTTGCCGCGGCTGTAAACGACGTACACGCATTAGCGTGTGTCGTAAATTACCTAATCGTTATCATGGCTGTACGTGTACAATTCGAAAACAACAATGAAATCGGCGTCTTCTCCAAGTTGACCAATTCGTATTGCTTGGCCGCGATCGGTGGGTCCGAAAATTTTTACAGGTAATAATGACGTCATTTGTAACGCAACTGTGTGCAATCGTTATTTGTGACAAACCGGTGTTAAATTTTAATTTATTTGTTGAATCAGAGCGCATGTGACATTTATTAATAACAAGCAATAATAACGAGATGTGCAAGATTATTTTGATATTATAACCTTAAAAGTTATCTCGCTCTACTCTAACTAACATATATATATATATATATATATATATATATATATATATATATATAATTATATGTGAAATTAAATTTTCAATAATCATACAACATTTAGTATATAATGAGTATACAAATGCATTATATTTATGTTGTTGACGTACTTTTCTAGTGTATTTGAGGGTGAATTAAGCGATACCATTCCAGTTATCCATGTATCAATAGCAGGATGTCGTATTATAGGACGGCTGTGTGTTGGCAAGTAAAACAAATTTGAATCCTTTTTCTCTTTTTTTTTTCACATGAGTGCCTTTTAAAAAAGTTGGTTTTAAATTATTTACATACACATTTTTTTATGAATATTTTATATTTATAATATAGGAAACAAAAATGGATTGTTAGTGCCGAATACAACAACTGATACAGAATTACTACACATTAGAAATTCCTTGCCTGATAATGTAAAAGTACAGAGGGTAGAAGAGAGACTCTCTGCCCTTGGAAATGTCATAGCATGCAATGATTATGTTGCTTTAATTCATCCAGATCTGGATAAAGTAAATATTGACTACATATTGATTCTATCAGTTTATGAAATGTACTATAATTTATTTTATCTGCATTACTTAAATAATTTTTTTTTTTTTTTACAGGAAACTGAAGAAATTTTATCCGATACCTTAAATGTCGAGGTATTTAGACAAACTGTCGCGAGTAATGTTCTTGTTGGATCGTACTGTGTTTTCTCTAATCAAGGTGGTCTAGTGCATCCAAACATGTCTATACAGGAACAGGATGAGTTATCTTCTCTTCTACAAGTACCACTTGCGGTAAGAAAAGAAATAGTCCGCGAGTTTTGGTCTTTTCAATTAATAAATTTATTAATTTAGTATATTTTATTTCAGACAGGAACAGTAAATAGAGGAAGCAATGTGATTGCTGCTGGAATGGTTGTAAATGATTGGGCTGCTTTTTGTGGTATGGACACAACTTCAACAGAAATTGCTCGTATTGAGAGCGTTTTTAAACTTAATGAAGCTAATCCTACTCCTGTTACAACAAGTATGCGAGCACCATTTATAGAAAGGTAAGACGTACACAATGACGTACGTGCATAATGTGTAATTATTTTGATAAGTTTCATGTATATAATATAAAACTTTGTTATTTTAGCATGTCGGATATGTAAAAGACCTCTCTTTATGTGAAGAGCACTGCAAACATTCTGGGATGATGTATTGTATGTATATAAACTTGATTTATATATTTATGATTTTAAACATCCGTGTGCAAGATACTTTTTTCTTTCTACCATATCCAAAGCAAAACCTACATTTCATTTTTAAAATAGAACAATAAATGTAATAGAAGATACTCTGTGTATTAAAATTTTACATATACGAACTGTTACTTCTTACTACATGATAAAATTCATTTCATAAAATATAAGTAGCAAGCTACATCGGAGAAAAAATTTTACAAATAAGCGAAATCTCTAGTGCAGCGCTGGCAATAAGCTCAAATGCACCGTTTTGACTTAAGCAGACTCAACAAAATCAATACAGACGCTGCTGGTGTTATATTGGTGTTATATTGTTTTCTTTAAAATCTGTTATTTACAATACAAAAAAAATATAATTTTACTATTTTTATTTTATCTTAAATTTTAAAGCAAAATGTATGGCGCTATAGTTTGATAATTTTGATGTCGGATTATTAACATTACTTGTGAGAATTTAATTTTTTTGAATTTAACATTGTAGCCAGATAAGGTCTTTCCGGTGTTGGACAGAGAAACTTTTCAAACAATGATAGAGAAACGTTCGTCGATTTACCATCCACTGGTTCTAACAAATTGTTCCACAGACCATTTGCATCTACAGTATTACCAACAAAGACATATATCTTTACATCTAATATATTTTACAATAAATATTATATAAAAAATAAACTTACACAAAGCATAGGATTTTTGACTGGGGTGCAAGCAATCCACACTTAACGATGACATATCGATATGTCCATTTGATTCGACTGGCAAAGTGAAATTTATCAGAATAGGCTGTGCCACAACTGTGAAATCATTCTTTTGAAATTCTGGATAAGCGGCGATTTCCATATCCAATTCCTGCCATCTAAGATATAATTTTATATTAAATTATATATATATATAAATGATTTTTTTTTTTCCCACAACCACACATACTTATCTGTAACTTGATATTTAGAAATGAGCTCTTAATTATAATACTTGTCTCACAACTTACACATTTGTTAGTATCGAAATAATGTTAGTAACATTAGCTGCGTGTGTGTGCGCGCCGAGTTTATTTATTTGCTTATAATATATACATACTTTCTCGCAAGATCATAATATATCGGCCTAAAGCGCCGAAATGCGAGGCCGAATATGCAAGGGCAAAAGAAAGTCGATGTAAAGTAGCAGAGTGGAGATGGATTTATTCTGCTCTCCTCTATCAAATCGACCACTACTTTTAAATGTAGTGGCGGAATCACCGCCACAAAAGTTCGTGGTAGATTATCTCTTAATGTTCGCAAAACTTGAAGAAGATCGGCCTTGTGTTGTTCAAGAAATGATGAAGGTGACGAAACCGTACATACGTTACACANGTCATTGACACCGATCATAATGGAGATAAACTATTAATAAGTCAGATTTAAAATGTTTGTATTTAATAAAATTTCCAAGTATTTTATGAATAATTTCAGGTTCAATGTAACAAACCTTCCAGTGCTTCTGCAAATNTATTCTCGGATCTTTTTTAATTCTCGTGACTAACGTTTCGGCCATAAAAGGCATGTCATCGGACGTAGCTCCGCTTTCAGCGACGTTCAGTTGCGATGCTTCATGGATTGTCAAAGAATCACCCAATGCGTATCCTATCAAATTGGGATTGAATTCCTAATATATTGAACATTCAAAGTACAATTACTTTGCAGACATACATAAATTCGCTAACTTTCATATGTAATAAAAAAATTTTATTTGATGAAGATGCTTCACCTTAATGATGTTAGGAAGAGTCAAAAATTCTCTCCATGTGGCTTGACCTCCACCAGACGCTGAAATTCCTCTGTTTTCAATTAAGATATGAACTATAGAAGTCGCGAGAGCTCCAGCTGCGGCTGTAAGCGAGTCACCCATTGCGGCAATAACATCAATATCACCAGGTCTTAATTTATGCACAGAATCCGGTACCTCCGGCGATCGACCATCTATAAAGAGTATGTAATGTAAACGAAGTTGTGTAGAAATACATAAACTTAATGTAAAGTACATACATGTATATGCAAAAACAAATAATTTTAGACTGATTTTTTAATAACAGATTTTAATTAGTAAAAATTGTAAATAAACAAATTAAATAGTTCTCTGCAGATAATTGTGACAAAGTGTTTTATTATNCTACTTGTTACAGTGCAAGAAAACGAGGCGTTAGTAGATGTAGATACGCACATTAATGTAGTTTTCAAGACAAAACTGTGACGCAAAGTGATTAAACATCTTACTTGTTACATCGCAAGGAAACGAGATGTTAATAGGAACGGGTGTCTGCGTTCTTTTTGCGGTTTTCGCCGCTTGCAAGTACCGTGCTTCAGTTCCCGTTTTACCTACGAAACATAATTAAAATTCTTATAATTTCTTTTGTGTCATAGTGTCGAAGTTGTTTAAACGATCTTTCTTTTTCTTGTCAATGTTGCGTTTAAAGTGATTTTTCCAAAGCGCCTAATAAATAAAGCAATATTTTATCTTTCTCTCTTTCTCTCTCTTTCTCCGAGAAAATATACACAAAAAGTAATCAATTTCCACTCACTTTAACTTGGTTTGATCGATGTTTTCCGTGTTCTGTGTTTCTCGAAATATGTTGAAAAACTATGAATGTTCATTTTTATATTTTTTTTTACACATACCGTAAGTATCGTAAGTCCAATTTCGAAAAATACGAAGCAACATCAAATTGATAGACGAGTCCAGGTCGGTTTTTCGACATGACGTTGTAGCTAATAAATACAACAAGATAAAAGAAACCAACCAACACTTNCACATTGTGTAGCAAAACATATTGCGTGGAACTGACAATGAAGCTAGTTTTTAAATACCCAGTGCTCCACCACCTTGCAAAATATACAGCTTGCTACTCATTATAAAACANNGTCATCTTTTCGTCTTTCTACAAATCAAGGTTTTGCGTCACTGAAGGCAAACTTCTCCAAAAAGTTATAACACTCACGAACGCACCTCTTCAAAAATGCTTTCACTTGCGCACATTTTGTGCGGATGAATAATTTGATTGGTTTCGATTCACAATGTNCTAAAAATAATTTTCAAAACTTAAAAGTTGTTTAAAAACGTAATGCGTTCTGAAACACACTTAAAAATATCTGCTTTAATCATGCGCATAAAACGCGCTTTTGAACAGCTCACATAGCGCACATACTATTACGAAATTATATCACAGTAAAATTGCAATAAATCAATAATGTTAGATATTATAATACAATATCACTATAATATTATCGATATTTGTATTATATTTATATATGATAATGAAATATTTTAATAATATTGTATTGCTTCTAAAGTAACAAGATTAAATATGTTTTCGTTGCATACATCGCAATGTATCTTACATGTGTATAATATGATACATATCTTAATTTGCTATGTTATTGCAAAAACTCTACGAATATTGTTCTAAACATAAAAGCTTTGTTTTCAAAATGTATTATATCAACAAACACACTTTGTGTGTGTATAACATTTTTACTGCACAATTATTTATTATATAATTATTATTATATAATAAAATTGATACATATAAATGTGTATTGTATATAGTTTAATATATCATTTAGTATTCATTGTATTAGCGGAATGACTATAATAATCATTATCAATAATTGATTATAATAATCAGTACATGTTAACATAAAATGTGTTCGCGTACTAACAATGTATTTTAAATTATATTTAATAATAATAATAATATTTATATAACAATAATACTTATAATAATAATATTAATAATTTTAGTGGTATTGCAAGTACTTTGCACTGCAATAGTTTTGATAAAATTCTAATGTGCTTAAATAATAAATGAAATGTGTAGAATAGCTTGAGAATTCCTTTCTAAAGCAACATATCTAAAGCAAAACCTACATTTCGTTTTCAAAATACAACAATAAGTGTAATACAAAAAATACTCTGTGTAGTAACACTTTGCAAATATAAACTGTTACTCCTTACTACACGATAAGATCCTTTTCATAAACAATAAATAGCTAGGTACATTTGGAGAACACAGTTTACAAATGAGCGACATCTCTAGCGGAGCGCTAAAACTAAGCTCAAATGAGCCGATTTGACTCAAGCGGAACCAAGAAAATCAAGAAAAATGATGTAGTGGTATAACTATTTTTTAATAAAATATAGTTATTAGTTATAAAAAAAAATATATATATACTTTATGTAATATAATATATATATTTTGCCATTTTTATTTTACCCTAAATTTTAAAGCAAACTGTATACATACCGGTATACATACCGGTTTAGTTTTATAAGTGTGATGTCGAATTATTAACATTACTTGTAAGAATTTAATTTTTTTCATTTAAACATTGTAGCCAGATAAGGTCTTTCCGGTGTTGGACAGAGGAACTTTTCGAACAATGATTTTGAGTAGTTCGTCGATTTAGCACCCACTGGTTCTAACAAATTGTTCCACAGACCATTTGCATCTACAGTATTAACAACAAAGACATATATCTTTACATCTAATATATTTTACAATAAATATTATATAAAAAATAAACTTACACAAAGCATAAGTTTTTTGACTGCCGTGAAAACAATCNANACTTAACGCTGACATATCGATATATCCATCTGATTCAACTGGCAATGTAAAATTTAGCAGAATAGGTTGTGCCACAACTGCAAAATCATTCTTTTGGAATTCTGGATAAGCGGCGATTTCCATATCTACTTCCTGCCATCTAAGATATAATTTTATATTAAATTTTTTTTTTTTTTTCACACAACCACACACACTTATCTGTAACTTGATATTTAGAAATGAGCTCTTAATTAGAATACTTATCTTGCACCTTAACCTTTTGTTATTATTCAAAATAATGTTATTAATATCAGCTGCGTGTGTGTGTGCGCAGAGTTTATTTATTTCCTTATAATATTATACATACTTTCTCANAATATCGTAATATATCGGTCTAAAGCGATGAAATGCAAGTCCGAACATGCAAGAACACTCAATATTCGTTGTAAGGTAGCAGAGTGAAGATGGATTTTTTTTTTTGCCTTCCATAAAATCGATCAATATTTTTAAATTTGGTGGCGGAATCAACGCCACAAAAGTTCGTGGTAAATTATCTCTTAATGTTCGCAAAACTTGAAGTAGATGGACCTTATGTTTTTCAATAATCGACCAAGGTGACGAAACCCAACATATGTCGGAACAAAAATCATTGCCACCGATCATAATGGAGATAAACTATTAANAAGTCAAATTTAAAATATTCGTTTTTGATAAAATTTCCACGAATTTTATAAATAATTTATAATTAATTTAGGTTCAATGTAACAAACCTTCCAGTGTTTTTGCAAATCTATCCTCGGATCTTTTTTAATTCTCGCGACTACCGTTTTGGCCATAAAAGGCGTGTCTTCGGACATAGCTCCGCTTTCAGCGACGTTCAGTTGCGATGCTTCATGGATTGTCAAAGAATCACCTAATGCGTATCCTATCAAATTGGGATTGAATTCCTAACATATTGTACATTCAAAGATACAATTAATTTGCAGACATACATAAATTCGCTAACTTTCATATGTAATAAAAAAATTTTATTTGATGAAGGTGCTTTACCTTAATGATATTAGGTAGCGTCAAAAATTCTCTCCATGTGGCTTGACCTCCACCAGACGGTGAAATTCCTCTGTTTTCAATTAAGATATGAACTATAGAAGTCGCGAGAGCTCCAGATGCGGCTGTAAGCGAGTCACCCATTGCGGCAATAACATCAATATCGCCAGGTCTTAATTTATGCACAGAATCCGGTATGTTCGGCGATCGACCATCTATAAAGAGTATGTAATGTAAACGAAGTTGTGTAGAAATACATAAACTTAATGTAAAGTACATACATGTATATGCAAAAA